>NW_027645196.1:0-90647 GCF_032717465.1 Coenobita brevimanus | reverse complement strand
TGTTTTTAACCTGATATTTTTTTCCAAAGCCTCTCGCCCTTGGAAGAGATTTATCTGTGTTTTCTTGAAGTGGTATGTGACTTCCAGTTAGGTGATTGGCAGGCCAGATTTTCGCGTTTATATTGGCGTGAATATTTGAATGTTTACATGCATTACAGGACCAGACATTTTGTTTTAAACCAGGTCTTATATTCAAAGGCTCTCGCCTTTGGAAGAGATTTGTCTGTTTTCTTGAAGTGGTACGTGACAACTTCCTGTTAGGCGATTGGCAGGCAGGATTTTGGCGTTTACACTGGCAGGAATAATTGAATCCGTTGAAATGCATTAGAGGACTAGACGTTTTGCTTTAAGTTGCTCCTGGTAAGATAAGTTCCATAGTGATGATACCAACTGTGCTGCACGTCACTGAACATTACCGTAGATTACCATAGATGTTGTACCGGAAGAGGCTCTTTTCTAAGCCTGTGTCTCCGGGCTTCTCAGTTCTTCACTATTGTTATAACCCAGATGGTGTTCAGTAAGATCACGTCACATTTGGTTCAGGAACCCAGGCAGCTCCTGCATTTGATCTTTGATACTATTCAACCTGAGTAGCCAGGGTAGTCCATCAGTGGATTTTTTGTGGTCCTGTAATTACACCCGTAATTTTCATCATTTATCTTTTTATTGATTTATTTTACAAAAACTGGAGGCCGTGTCAGGAGTGGGGACCCAACAGGCACATGGCACTGTGCCAGTTGGGTAATGTGGCACTGGCACAGGGCATAGTATTAGTCAAGTGCCTCAAACCCACAATACAGATGAAGGATATATGGCGTGGGCAGACCTACACCATTGCTCCTCCATCTCTGCCAACAGGAAGTACAGGAGAGAGAGAGAGAGAGAGAGAGAGAGAGAGAGAGAGAGAGAGAGAACATACAATCTCCTCATTTAATGGCCGTTTTTGATTTATTGCTTAATCCTGATTGACCCCACCAGGAGCATTGGGGTCCCATGCTTAGCTACTTAGTCCAGAAGTACTGTAGGTGACAATGACCAGTCACTCATCCCTGAGTGACATCATCAGTAAACATCAACCCTTCTGAGATTAACCAATATCACACACCCGGTCACAGCACCTTAACACACTAGACCACCTGGAGTCCAATTGTTAAGGCTGCTTTTGAAAAGGGGTGTACCAGTGGGCATTATTGCTGCCATAACCCTATGTCAAGATAAAGGAGTTTAATTAAGCAGAAATTAATTGGATTTTGATTTTGTTATTTTGATTTCTTTTTATTGCATAACCCCTAATGCGCTATATAGGCAGTCCTATGAGTATTAGAACTTCTTATAAGAATTCTCTTATGGTTTTTGTGAGACAGTGGAGCGGAATAATAAAAAAAATCTATTTCAATGCACGCATCCTACACTGTGAATGGTCAGTTGGTGATACTATATTCTTTTTACACTAACTTGGCCTAAACCTTACACTATGAATGGTGTGTTGTAGCAATGCTGTAGATTATCGTGTCCTGTGTTTCTTCTACGGTCTTTGAAAACTACTTTTAATCGATCAATCAATCATTCCTGAGCTGAAAAAATTGATTTGAATATTTGAATTGAATTAATGTTCCGCAGCGACTTGGTGTCCGGGTGGTATATAGTAAAATATTCGTTTGATCTTGTTTAAAAAAATAAATAAAACTTCTTTCCATTAAAATATCTTATAAGAGTGCTTAGACATTATTATAAAAATGTATTTGTTGTTTGTAAGAGCAATGAGTCTTTTATTTTATTAATACTGAAAATAACTGATTGCAGAAGACGGCGTTACATCTTATAAGATGGTGAGAGTCAGACGGATGGGTCAGTTCTCGCCCAACCCTGTGCGAGGTAAGCGTGTTGCAAAATCATTGCTTCTTGCACTTCTCATTAGTCTTGTATTTCTTCCTGACTTTTGAGTGTTTGCTTTCCTACTGAGCTAGCAATGGCCTCATACGAGGTTCCATTGAAATGGCTGAAAGGCCCAAAGCTAATTCTTGAGGTAAAGATACAAGATGTGTGCATTCCGTTTGTAGTAGACACGGGGGCACCCAGAACGACCCTGCCAAAAATCCTTCTTAGGAAATATGGTTTAGAGGGAGTCGTTGCCTTGGCTAAAGGTTATCTGGATGATTATCTTAAAGGTGTTGAAATAGTGCTGGAGTCGGTGAGTGGCCCAGTAAGTATTGTTATGGATATTGAAGTGGATAGTTATATGAAGTATTGTTTAGGCATAGTGGGCATGGATTTTTTGAGGTCATGTAGTTGTACCCTAAACACGTCAAAGTCTTGTCCAGCGTTGACTGTCAGGGTACCCGAGGTCAAGCCCACTAAGATTGTTAACTTGTTATTTAAGAAAACAATCAAGATCTGTGAGAAATCTTACGGCGAAATTCTCTTCGATACCGGAGGAATCGTGTCTCTTATGCCATCAACCGTGGCTAGGAAACACGGGCTGAAATTTGAGGCCGTCCACCCTCCCCTCAATATTCATTTCACCTTCTTCAATCAAAGGTGTAATATACGGGAGTGTGTCAAAGATGTTCCCGTCTTCTTTGACGGCAAGGTGCACTACTTAGACTTTCATGTGTATTCAGGCCAGAAAATTATAGTCGGCATAAATGCTCTGCAGGATCAGGCATTTTCCTTTAAACCAGGTATTATTTTCAAAGCCTCTCGCCTTTGGAAGAGGTTTGAGTCTGTGTTTTCTTGAAGTGGTATGTGACTTCCAGTTAGGCGATTAGCAGGCCGGATTTTCACATTTATACTGGCGTAAATATTTCAGTGTTTACATGCATTAGACTAGACATTTTGTTTTTAACCTGATATTTTTTTCCAAAGCCTCTCGCCCTTGGAAGAGATTTATCTGTGTTTTCTTGAAGTGGTATGTGACTTCCAGTTAGGTGATTGGCAGGCCAGATTTTCGCGTTTATATTGGCGTGAATATTTGAATGTTTACATGCATTACAGGACCAGACATTTTGTTTTAAACCAGGTCTTATATTCAAAGGCTCTCGCCTTTGGAAGAGATTTGTCTGTTTTCTTGAAGTGGTACGTGACAACTTCCTGTTAGGCGATTGGCAGGCAGGATTTTGGCGTTTACACTGGCAGGAATAATTGAATCCGTTGAAATGCATTAGAGGACTAGACGTTTTGCTTTAAGTTGCTCCTGGTAAGATAAGTTCCATAGTGATGATACCAACTGTGCTGCACGTCACTGAACATTACCGTAGATTACCATAGATGTTGTACCGGAAGAGGCTCTTTTCTAAGCCTGTGTCTCCGGGCTTCTCAGTTCTTCACTATTGTTATAACCCAGATGGTGTTCAGTAAGATCACGTCACATTTGGTTCAGGAACCCAGGCAGCTCCTGCATTTGATCTTTGATACTATTCAACCTGAGTAGCCAGGGTAGTCCATCAGTGGATTTTTTGTGGTCCTGTAATTACACCCGTAATTTTCATCATTTATCTTTTTATTGATTTATTTTACAAAAACTGGAGGCCGTGTCAGGAGTGGGGACCCAACAGGCACATGGCACTGTGCCAGTTGGGTAATGTGGCACTGGCACAGGGCATAGTATTAGTCAAGTGCCTCAAACCCACAATACAGATGAAGGATATATGGCGTGGGCAGACCTACATCATTGCTCCTCCATCTCTGCCAACAGGAAGTACAGGAGAGAGAGAGAGAGAGAGAGAGAGAGAGAGAGAGAGAGAGAGAACATACAATCTCCTCATTTAATGCCCGTTTTTGATTTATTGCTTAATCCTGATTGACCCCACCAGGAGCATTGGGGTCCCATGCTTAGCTACTTAGTCCAGAAGTACTGTAGGTGACAATGACCAGTCACTCATCCCTGAGTGACATCATCAGTAAACATCAACCCTTCTGAGATTAACCAATATCACACACCCGGTCACAGCACCTTAACACACTAGACCACCTGGAGTCCAATTGTTAAGGCTGCTTTTGAAAAGGGGTGTACCAGTGGGCATTATTGCTGCCATAACCCTATGTCAAGATAAAGGAGTTTAATTAAGCAGAAATTAATTGGATTTTGATTTTGTTATTTTGATTTCTTTTTATTGCATAACCCCTAATGCGCTATATAGGCAGTCCTATGAGTATTAGAACTTCTTATAAGAATTCTCTTATGGTTTTTGTGAGACAGTGGAGCGGAATAATAACAAAAAATCTATTTCAATGCACGCATCCTACACTGTGAATGGTCAGTTGGTGATACTATATTCTTTTTACACTAACTTGGCCTAAACCTTACACTATGAATGGTGTGTTGTAGCAATGCTGTAGATTATCGTGTCCTGTGTTTCTTCTACGGTCTTTGAAAACTACTTTTAATCGATCAATCAATCATTCCTGAGCTGAAAAAATTGATTTGAATATTTGAATTGAATTAATGTTCCGCAGCGACTTGGTGTCCGGGTGGTATATAGTAAAATATTCGTTTGATCTTGTTTAAAAAAATAAATAAAACTTCTTTCCATTAAAATATCTTATAAGAGTGCTTAGACATTATTATAAAAATGTATTTGTTGTTTGTAAGAGCAATGAGTCTTTTATTTTATTAATACTGAAAATAACTGATTGCAGAAGACGGCGTTACATCTTATAAGATGGTGAGAGTCAGACGGATGGGTCAGTTCTCGCCCAACCCTGTGCGAGGTAAGCGTGTTGCAAAATCATTGCTTCTTGCACTTCTCATTAGTCTTGTATTTCTTCCTGACTTTTGAGTGTTTGCTTTCCTACTGAGCTAGCAATGGCCTCATACGAGGTTCCATTGAAATGGCTGAAAGGCCCAAAGCTAATTCTTGAGGTAAAGATACAAGATGTGTGCATTCCGTTTGTAGTAGACACGGGGGCACCCAGAACGACCCTGCCAAAAATCCTTCTTAGGAAATATGGTTTAGAGGGAGTCGTTGCCTTGGCTAAAGGTTATCTGGATGATTATCTTAAAGGTGTTGAAATAGTGCTGGAGTCGGTGAGTGGCCCAGTAAGTATTGTTATGGATATTGAAGTGGATAGTTATATGAAGTATTGTTGTGGCATAGTGGGCATGGATTTTTTGAGGTCATGTAGTTGTACCCTAAACACGTCAAAGTCTTGTCCAGCGTTGACTGTCAGGGTACCCGAGGTCAAGCCCACTAAGATTGTTAACTTGTTATTTAAGAAAACAATCAAGATCTGTGAGAAATCTTACGGCGAAATTCTCTTCGATACCGGAGGAATCGTGTCTCTTATGCCATCAACCGTGGCTAGGAAACACGGGCTGAAATTTGAGGCCGTCCACCCTCCCCTCAATATTCATTTCACCTTCTTCAATCAAAGGTGTAATATACGGGAGTGTGTCAAAGATGTTCCCGTCTTCTTTGACGGCAAGGTGCACTACTTAGACTTTCATGTGTATTCAGGCCAGAAAATTATAGTCGGCATAAATGCTCTGCAGGATCAGGCATTTTCCTTTAAACCAGGTATTATTTTCAAAGCCTCTCGCCTTTGGAAGAGGTTTGAGTCTGTGTTTTCTTGAAGTGGTATGTGACTTCCAGTTAGGCGATTAGCAGGCCGGATTTTCACATTTATACTGGCGTAAATATTTCAGTGTTTACATGCATTAGACTAGACATTTTGTTTTTAACCTGATATTTTTTTCCAAAGCCTCTCGCCCTTGGAAGAGATTTATCTGTGTTTTCTTGAAGTGGTATGTGACTTCCAGTTAGGTGATTGGCAGGCCAGATTTTCGCGTTTATATTGGCGTGAATATTTGAATGTTTACATGCATTACAGGACCAGACATTTTGTTTTAAACCAGGTCTTATATTCAAAGGCTCTCGCCTTTGGAAGAGATTTGTCTGTTTTCTTGAAGTGGTACGTGACAACTTCCTGTTAGGCGATTGGCAGGCAGGATTTTGGCGTTTACACTGGCAGGAATAATTGAATCCGTTGAAATGCATTAGAGGACTAGACGTTTTGCTTTAAGTTGCTCCTGGTAAGATAAGTTCCATAGTGATGATACCAACTGTGCTGCACGTCACTGAACATTACCGTAGATTACCATAGATGTTGTACCGGAAGAGGCTCTTTTCTAAGCCTGTGTCTCCGGGCTTCTCAGTTCTTCACTATTGTTATAACCCAGATGGTGTTCAGTAAGATCACGTCACATTTGGTTCAGGAACCCAGGCAGCTCCTGCATTTGATCTTTGATACTATTCAACCTGAGTAGCCAGGGTAGTCCATCAGTGGATTTTTTGTGGTCCTGTAATTACACCCGTAATTTTCATCATTTATCTTTTTATTGATTTATTTTACAAAAACTGGAGGCCGTGTCAGGAGTGGGGACCCAACAGGCACATGGCACTGTGCCAGTTGGGTAATGTGGCACTGGCACAGGGCATAGTATTAGTCAAGTGCCTCAAACCCACAATACAGATGAAGGATATATGGCGTGGGCAGACCTACACCATTGCTCCTCCATCTCTGCCAACAGGAAGTACAGGAGAGAGAGAACATACAATCTCCTCATTTAATGCCCGTTTTTGATTTATTGCTTAATCCTGATTGACCCCAGCAGGAGCATTGGGGTCCCATGCTTAGCTACTTAGTCCAGAAGTACTGTAGGTGACAATGACCAGTCACTCATCCCTGAGTGACATCATCAGTAAACATCAACCCTTCTGAGATTAACCAATATCACACACCCGGTCACAGCACCTTAACACACTAGACCACCTGGAGTCCAATTGTTAAGGCTGCTTTTGAAAAGGGGTGTACCAGTGGGCATTATTGCTGCCATAACCCTATGTCAAGATAAAGGAGTTTAATTAAGCAGAAATTAATTGGATTTTGATTTTGTTATTTTGATTTCTTTTTATTGCATAACCCCTAATGCGCTATATAGGCAGTCCTATGAGTATTAGAACTTCTTATAAGAATTCTCTTATGGTTTTTGTGAGACAGTGGAGCGGAATAATAAAAAAATCTATTTCAATGCACGCATCCTACACTGTGAATGGTCAGTTGGTGATACTATATTCTTTTTACACTAACTTGGCCTAAACCTTACACTATGAATGGTGTGTTGTAGCAATGCTGTAGATTATCGTGTCCTGTGTTTCTTCTACGGTCTTTGAAAACTACTTTTAATCGATCAATCAATCATTCCTGAGCTGAAAAAATTGATTTGAATATTTGAATTGAATTAATGTTCCGCAGCGACTTGGTGTCCGGGTGGTATATAGTAAAATATTCGTTTGATCTTGTTTAAAAAAATAAATAAAACTTCTTTCCATTAAAATATCTTATAAGAGTGCTTAGACATTATTATAAAAATGTATTTGTTGTTTGTAAGAGCAATGAGTCTTTTATTTTATTAATACTGAAAATAACTGATTGCAGAAGACGGCGTTACATCTTATAAGATGGTGAGAGTCAGACGGATGGGTCAGTTCTCGCCCAACCCTGTGCGAGGTAAGCGTGTTGCAAAATCATTGCTTCTTGCACTTCTCATTAGTCTTGTATTTCTTCCTGACTTTTGAGTGTTTGCTTTCCTACTGAGCTAGCAATGGCCTCATACGAGGTTCCATTGAAATGGCTGAAAGGCCCAAAGCTAATTCTTGAGGTAAAGATACAAGATGTGTGCATTCCGTTTGTAGTAGACACGGGGGCACCCAGAACGACCCTGCCAAAAATCCTTCTTAGGAAATATGGTTTAGAGGGAGTCGTTGCCTTGGCTAAAGGTTATCTGGATGATTATCTTAAAGGTGTTGAAATAGTGCTGGAGTCGGTGAGTGGCCCAGTAAGTATTGTTATGGATATTGAAGTGGATAGTTATATGAAGTATTGTTGTGGCATAGTGGGCATGGATTTTTTGAGGTCATGTAGTTGTACCCTAAACACGTCAAAGTCTTGTCCAGCGTTGACCGTCAGGGTACCCGAGGTCAAGCCCACTAAGATTGTTAACTTGTTATTTAAGAAAACAATCAAGATCTGTGAGAAATCTTACGGCGAAATTCTCTTCGATACCGGAGGAATCGTGTCTCTTATGCCATCAACCGTGGCTAGGAAACACGGGCTGAAATTTGAGGCCGTCCACCCTCCCCTCAATATTCATTTCACCTTCTTCAATCAAAGGTGTAATATACGGGAGTGTGTCAAAGATGTTCCCGTCTTCTTTGACGGCAAGGTGCACTACTTAGACTTTCATGTGTATTCAGGCCAGAAAATTATAGTCGGCATAAATGCTCTGCAGGATCAGGCATTTTCCTTTAAACCAGGTATTATTTTCAAAGCCTCTCGCCTTTGGAAGAGGTTTGAGTCTGTGTTTTCTTGAAGTGGTATGTGACTTCCAGTTAGGCGATTAGCAGGCCGGATTTTCACATTTATACTGGCGTCAATATTTCAGTGTTTACATGCATTAGACTAGACATTTTGTTTTTAACCTGATATTTTTTTCCAAAGCCTCTCGCCCTTGGAAGAGATTTATCTGTGTTTTCTTGAAGTGGTATGTGACTTCCAGTTAGGTGATTGGCAGGCCAGATTTTCGCGTTTATATTGGCGTGAATATTTGAATGTTTACATGCATTACAGGACCAGACATTTTGTTTTAAACCAGGTCTTATATTCAAAGGCTCTCGCCTTTGGAAGAGATTTGTCTGTTTTCTTGAAGTGGTACGTGACAACTTCCTGTTAGGCGATTGGCAGGCAGGATTTTGGCGTTTACACTGGCAGGAATAATTGAATCCGTTGAAATGCATTAGAGGACTAGACGTTTTGCTTTAAGTTGCTCCTGGTAAGATAAGTTCCATAGTGATGATACCAACTGTGCTGCACGTCACTGAACATTACCGTAGATTACCATAGATGTTGTACCGGAAGAGGCTCTTTTCTAAGCCTGTGTCTCCGGGCTTCTCAGTTCTTCACTATTGTTATAACCCAGATGGTGTTCAGTAAGATCACGTCACATTTGGTTCAGGAACCCAGGCAGCTCCTGCATTTGATCTTTGATACTATTCAACCTGAGTAGCCAGGGTAGTCCATCAGTGGATTTTTTGTGGTCCTGTAATTACACCCGTAATTTTCATCATTTATCTTTTTATTGATTTATTTTACAAAAACTGGAGGCCGTGTCAGGAGTGGGGACGCAACAGGCACATGGCACTGTGCCAGTTGGGTAATGTGGCACTGGCACAGGGCATAGTATTAGTCAAGTGCCTCAAACCCACAATACAGATGAAGGATATATGGCGTGGGCAGACCTACACCATTGCTCCTCCATCTCTGCCAACAGGAAGTACAGGAGAGAGAGAACATACAATCTCCTCATTTAATGCCCGTTTTTGATTTATTGCTTAATCCTGATTGACCCCAGCAGGAGCATTGGGGTCCCATGCTTAGCTACTTAGTCCAGAAGTACTGTAGGTGACAATGACCAGTCACTCATCCCTGAGTGACATCATCAGTAAACATCAACCCTTCTGAGATTAACCAATATCACACACCCGGTCACAGCACCTTAACACACTAGACCACCTGGAGTCCAATTGTTAAGGCTGCTTTTGAAAAGGGGTGTACCAGTGGGCATTATTGCTGCCATAACCCTATGTCAAGATAAAGGAGTTTAATTAAGCAGAAATTAATTGGATTTTGATTTTGTTATTTTGATTTCTTTTTATTGCATAACCCCTAATGCGCTATATAGGCAGTCCTATGAGTATTAGAACTTCTTATAAGAATTCTCTTATGGTTTTTGTGAGACAGTGGAGCGGAATAATAACAAAAAATCTATTTCAATGCACGCATCCTACACTGTGAATGGTCAGTTGGTGATACTATATTCTTTTTACACTAACTTGGCCTAAACCTTACACTATGAATGGTGTGTTGTAGCAATGCTGTAGATTATCGTGTCCTGTGTTTCTTCTACGGTCTTTGAAAACTACTTTTAATCGATCAATCAATCATTCCTGAGCTGAAAAAATTGATTTGAATATTTGAATTGAATTAATGTTCCGCAGCGACTTGGTGTCCGGGTGGTATATAGTAAAATATTCGTTTGATCTTGTTTAAAAAAATAAATAAAACTTCTTTCCATTAAAATATCTTATAAGAGTGCTTAGACATTATTATAAAAATGTATTTGTTGTTTGTAAGAGCAATGAGTCTTTTATTTTATTAATACTGAAAATAACTGATTGCAGAAGACGGCGTTACATCTTATAAGATGGTGAGAGTCAGACGGATGGGTCAGTTCTCGCCCAACCCTGTGCGAGGTAAGCGTGTTGCAAAATCATTGCTTCTTGCACTTCTCATTAGTCTTGTATTTCTTCCTGACTTTTGAGTGTTTGCTTTCCTACTGAGCTAGCAATGGCCTCATACGAGGTTCCATTGAAATGGCTGAAAGGCCCAAAGCTAATTCTTGAGGTAAAGATACAAGATGTGTGCATTCCGTTTGTAGTAGACACGGGGGCACCCAGAACGACCCTGCCAAAAATCCTTCTTAGGAAATATGGTTTAGAGGGAGTCGTTGCCTTGGCTAAAGGTTATCTGGATGATTATCTTAAAGGTGTTGAAATAGTGCTGGAGTCGGTGAGTGGCCCAGTAAGTATTGTTATGGATATTGAAGTGGATAGTTATATGAAGTATTGTTGTGGCATAGTGGGCATGGATTTTTTGAGGTCATGTAGTTGTACCCTAAACACGTCAAAGTCTTGTCCAGCGTTGACCGTCAGGGTACCCGAGGTCAAGCCCACTAAGATTGTTAACTTGTTATTTAAGAAAACAATCAAGATCTGTGAGAAATCTTACGGCGAAATTCTCTTCGATACCGGAGGAATCGTGTCTCTTATGCCATCAACCGTGGCTAGGAAACACGGGCTGAAATTTGAGGCCGTCCACCCTCCCCTCAATATTCATTTCACCTTCTTCAATCAAAGGTGTAATATACGGGAGTGTGTCAAAGATGTTCCCGTCTTCTTTGACGGCAAGGTGCACTACTTAGACTTTCATGTGTATTCAGGCCAGAAAATTATAGTCGGCATAAATGCTCTGCAGGATCAGGCATTTTCCTTTAAACCAGGTATTATTTTCAAAGCCTCTCGCCTTTGGAAGAGGTTTGAGTCTGTGTTTTCTTGAAGTGGTATGTGACTTCCAGTTAGGCGATTAGCAGGCCGGATTTTCACATTTATACTGGCGTCAATATTTCAGTGTTTACATGCATTAGACTAGACATTTTGTTTTTAACCTGATATTTTTTTCCAAAGCCTCTCGCCCTTGGAAGAGATTTATCTGTGTTTTCTTGAAGTGGTATGTGACTTCCAGTTAGGTGATTGGCAGGCCAGATTTTCGCGTTTATATTGGCGTGAATATTTGAATGTTTACATGCATTACAGGACCAGACATTTTGTTTTAAACCAGGTCTTATATTCAAAGGCTCTCGCCTTTGGAAGAGATTTGTCTGTTTTCTTGAAGTGGTACGTGACAACTTCCTGTTAGGCGATTGGCAGGCAGGATTTTGGCGTTTACACTGGCAGGAATAATTGAATCCGTTGAAATGCATTAGAGGACTAGACGTTTTGCTTTAAGTTGCTCCTGGTAAGATAAGTTCCATAGTGATGATACCAACTGTGCTGCACGTCACTGAACATTACCGTAGATTACCATAGATGTTGTACCGGAAGAGGCTCTTTTCTAAGCCTGTGTCTCCGGGCTTCTCAGTTCTTCACTATTGTTATAACCCAGATGGTGTTCAGTAAGATCACGTCACATTTGGTTCAGGAACCCAGGCAGCTCCTGCATTTGATCTTTGATACTATTCAACCTGAGTAGCCAGGGTAGTCCATCAGTGGATTTTTTGTGGTCCTGTAATTACACCCGTAATTTTCATCATTTATCTTTTTATTGATTTATTTTACAAAAACTGGAGGCCGTGTCAGGAGTGGGGACGCAACAGGCACATGGCACTGTGCCAGTTGGGTAATGTGGCACTGGCACAGGGCATAGTATTAGTCAAGTGCCTCAAACCCACAATACAGATGAAGGATATATGGCGTGGGCAGACCTACACCATTGCTCCTCCATCTCTGCCAACAGGAAGTACAGGAGAGAGAGAACATACAATCTCCTCATTTAATGCCCGTTTTTGATTTATTGCTTAATCCTGATTGACCCCAGCAGGAGCATTGGGGTCCCATGCTTAGCTACTTAGTCCAGAAGTACTGTAGGTGACAATGACCAGTCACTCATCCCTGAGTGACATCATCAGTAAACATCAACCCTTCTGAGATTAACCAATATCACACACCCGGTCACAGCACCTTAACACACTAGACCACCTGGAGTCCAATTGTTAAGGCTGCTTTTGAAAAGGGGTGTACCAGTGGGCATTATTGCTGCCATAACCCTATGTCAAGATAAAGGAGTTTAATTAAGCAGAAATTAATTGGATTTTGATTTTGTTATTTTGATTTCTTTTTATTGCATAACCCCTAATGCGCTATATAGGCAGTCCTATGAGTATTAGAACTTCTTATAAGAATTCTCTTATGGTTTTTGTGAGACAGTGGAGCGGAATAATAAAAAAAATCTATTTCAATGCACGCATCCTACACTGTGAATGGTCAGTTGGTGATACTATATTCTTTTTACACTAACTTGGCCTAAACCTTACACTATGAATGGTGTGTTGTAGCAATGCTGTAGATTATCGTGTCCTGTGTTTCTTCTACGGTCTTTGAAAACTACTTTTAATCGATCAATCAATCATTCCTGAGCTGAAAAAATTGATTTGAATATTTGAATTGAATTAATGTTCCGCAGCGACTTGGTGTCCGGGTGGTATATAGTAAAATATTCGTTTGATCTTGTTTAAAAAAATAAATAAAACTTCTTTCCATTAAAATATCTTATAAGAGTGCTTAGACATTATTATAAAAATGTATTTGTTGTTTGTAAGAGCAATGAGTCTTTTATTTTATTAATACTGAAAATAACTGATTGCAGAAGACGGCGTTACATCTTATAAGATGGTGAGAGTCAGACGGATGGGTCAGTTCTCGCCCAACCCTGTGCGAGGTAAGCGTGTTGCAAAATCATTGCTTCTTGCACTTCTCATTAGTCTTGTATTTCTTCCTGACTTTTGAGTGTTTGCTTTCCTACTGAGCTAGCAATGGCCTCATACGAGGTTCCATTGAAATGGCTGAAAGGCCCAAAGCTAATTCTTGAGGTAAAGATACAAGATGTGTGCATTCCGTTTGTAGTAGACACGGGGGCACCCAGAACGACCCTGCCAAAAATCCTTCTTAGGAAATATGGTTTAGAGGGAGTCGTTGCCTTGGCTAAAGGTTATCTGGATGATTATCTTAAAGGTGTTGAAATAGTGCTGGAGTCGGTGAGTGGCCCAGTAAGTATTGTTATGGATATTGAAGTGGATAGTTATATGAAGTATTGTTGTGGCATAGTGGGCATGGATTTTTTGAGGTCATGTAGTTGTACCCTAAACACGTCAAAGTCTTGTCCAGCGTTGACCGTCAGGGTACCCGAGGTCAAGCCCACTAAGATTGTTAACTTGTTATTTAAGAAAACAATCAAGATCTGTGAGAAATCTTACGGCGAAATTCTCTTCGATACCGGAGGAATCGTGTCTCTTATGCCATCAACCGTGGCTAGGAAACACGGGCTGAAATTTGAGGCCGTCCACCCTCCCCTCAATATTCATTTCACCTTCTTCAATCAAAGGTGTAATATACGGGAGTGTGTCAAAGATGTTCCCGTCTTCTTTGACGGCAAGGTGCACTACTTAGACTTTCATGTGTATTCAGGCCAGAAAATTATAGTCGGCATAAATGCTCTGCAGGATCAGGCATTTTCCTTTAAACCAGGTATTATTTTCAAAGCCTCTCGCCTTTGGAAGAGGTTTGAGTCTGTGTTTTCTTGAAGTGGTATGTGACTTCCAGTTAGGCGATTAGCAGGCCGGATTTTCACATTTATACTGGCGTCAATATTTCAGTGTTTACATGCATTAGACTAGACATTTTGTTTTTAACCTGATATTTTTTTCCAAAGCCTCTCGCCCTTGGAAGAGATTTATCTGTGTTTTCTTGAAGTGGTATGTGACTTCCAGTTAGGTGATTGGCAGGCCAGATTTTCGCGTTTATATTGGCGTGAATATTTGAATGTTTACATGCATTACAGGACCAGACATTTTGTTTTAAACCAGGTCTTATATTCAAAGGCTCTCGCCTTTGGAAGAGATTTGTCTGTTTTCTTGAAGTGGTACGTGACAACTTCCTGTTAGGCGATTGGCAGGCAGGATTTTGGCGTTTACACTGGCAGGAATAATTGAATCCGTTGAAATGCATTAGAGGACTAGACGTTTTGCTTTAAGTTGCTCCTGGTAAGATAAGTTCCATAGTGATGATACCAACTGTGCTGCACGTCACTGAACATTACCGTAGATTACCATAGATGTTGTACCGGAAGAGGCTCTTTTCTAAGCCTGTGTCTCCGGGCTTCTCAGTTCTTCACTATTGTTATAACCCAGATGGTGTTCAGTAAGATCACGTCACATTTGGTTCAGGAACCCAGGCAGCTCCTGCATTTGATCTTTGATACTATTCAACCTGAGTAGCCAGGGTAGTCCATCAGTGGATTTTTTGTGGTCCTGTAATTACACCCGTAATTTTCATCATTTATCTTTTTATTGATTTATTTTACAAAAACTGGAGGCCGTGTCAGGAGTGGGGACGCAACAGGCACATGGCACTGTGCCAGTTGGGTAATGTGGCACTGGCACAGGGCATAGTATTAGTCAAGTGCCTCAAACCCACAATACAGATGAAGGATATATGGCGTGGGCAGACCTACACCATTGCTCCTCCATCTCTGCCAACAGGAAGTACAGGAGAGAGAGAACATACAATCTCCTCATTTAATGCCCGTTTTTGATTTATTGCTTAATCCTGATTGACCCCAGCAGGAGCATTGGGGTCCCATGCTTAGCTACTTAGTCCAGAAGTACTGTAGGTGACAATGACCAGTCACTCATCCCTGAGTGACATCATCAGTAAACATCAACCCTTCTGAGATTAACCAATATCACACACCCGGTCACAGCACCTTAACACACTAGACCACCTGGAGTCCAATTGTTAAGGCTGCTTTTGAAAAGGGGTGTACCAGTGGGCATTATTGCTGCCATAACCCTATGTCAAGATAAAGGAGTTTAATTAAGCAGAAATTAATTGGATTTTGATTTTGTTATTTTGATTTCTTTTTATTGCATAACCCCTAATGCGCTATATAGGCAGTCCTATGAGTATTAGAACTTCTTATAAGAATTCTCTTATGGTTTTTGTGAGACAGTGGAGCGGAATAATAAAAAAAAATCTATTTCAATGCACGCATCCTACACTGTGAATGGTCAGTTGGTGATACTATATTCTTTTTACACTAACTTGGCCTAAACCTTACACTATGAATGGTGTGTTGTAGCAATGCTGTAGATTATCGTGTCCTGTGTTTCTTCTACGGTCTTTGAAAACTACTTTTAATCGATCAATCAATCATTCCTGAGCTGAAAAAATTGATTTGAATATTTGAATTGAATTAATGTTCCGCAGCGACTTGGTGTCCGGGTGGTATATAGTAAAATATTCGTTTGATCTTGTTTAAAAAAATAAATAAAACTTCTTTCCATTAAAATATCTTATAAGAGTGCTTAGACATTATTATAAAAATGTATTTGTTGTTTGTAAGAGCAATGAGTCTTTTATTTTATTAATACTGAAAATAACTGATTGCAGAAGACGGCGTTACATCTTATAAGATGGTGAGAGTCAGACGGATGGGTCAGTTCTCGCCCAACCCTGTGCGAGGTAAGCGTGTTGCAAAATCATTGCTTCTTGCACTTCTCATTAGTCTTGTATTTCTTCCTGACTTTTGAGTGTTTGCTTTCCTACTGAGCTAGCAATGGCCTCATACGAGGTTCCATTGAAATGGCTGAAAGGCCCAAAGCTAATTCTTGAGGTAAAGATACAAGATGTGTGCATTCCGTTTGTAGTAGACACGGGGGCACCCAGAACGACCCTGCCAAAAATCCTTCTTAGGAAATATGGTTTAGAGGGAGTCGTTGCCTTGGCTAAAGGTTATCTGGATGATTATCTTAAAGGTGTTGAAATAGTGCTGGAGTCGGTGAGTGGCCCAGTAAGTATTGTTATGGATATTGAAGTGGATAGTTATATGAAGTATTGTTGTGGCATAGTGGGCATGGATTTTTTGAGGTCATGTAGTTGTACCCTAAACACGTCAAAGTCTTGTCCAGCGTTGACCGTCAGGGTACCCGAGGTCAAGCCCACTAAGATTGTTAACTTGTTATTTAAGAAAACAATCAAGATCTGTGAGAAATCTTACGGCGAAATTCTCTTCGATACCGGAGGAATCGTGTCTCTTATGCCATCAACCGTGGCTAGGAAACACGGGCTGAAATTTGAGGCCGTCCACCCTCCCCTCAATATTCATTTCACCTTCTTCAATCAAAGGTGTAATATACGGGAGTGTGTCAAAGATGTTCCCGTCTTCTTTGACGGCAAGGTGCACTACTTAGACTTTCATGTGTATTCAGGCCAGAAAATTATAGTCGGCATAAATGCTCTGCAGGATCAGGCATTTTCCTTTAAACCAGGTATTATTTTCAAAGCCTCTCGCCTTTGGAAGAGGTTTGAGTCTGTGTTTTCTTGAAGTGGTATGTGACTTCCAGTTAGGCGATTAGCAGGCCGGATTTTCACATTTATACTGGCGTCAATATTTCAGTGTTTACATGCATTAGACTAGACATTTTGTTTTTAACCTGATATTTTTTTCCAAAGCCTCTCGCCCTTGGAAGAGATTTATCTGTGTTTTCTTGAAGTGGTATGTGACTTCCAGTTAGGTGATTGGCAGGCCAGATTTTCGCGTTTATATTGGCGTGAATATTTGAATGTTTACATGCATTACAGGACCAGACATTTTGTTTTAAACCAGGTCTTATATTCAAAGGCTCTCGCCTTTGGAAGAGATTTGTCTGTTTTCTTGAAGTGGTACGTGACAACTTCCTGTTAGGCGATTGGCAGGCAGGATTTTGGCGTTTACACTGGCAGGAATAATTGAATCCGTTGAAATGCATTAGAGGACTAGACGTTTTGCTTTAAGTTGCTCCTGGTAAGATAAGTTCCATAGTGATGATACCAACTGTGCTGCACGTCACTGAACATTACCGTAGATTACCATAGATGTTGTACCGGAAGAGGCTCTTTTCTAAGCCTGTGTCTCCGGGCTTCTCAGTTCTTCACTATTGTTATAACCCAGATGGTGTTCAGTAAGATCACGTCACATTTGGTTCAGGAACCCAGGCAGCTCCTGCATTTGATCTTTGATACTATTCAACCTGAGTAGCCAGGGTAGTCCATCAGTGGATTTTTTGTGGTCCTGTAATTACACCCGTAATTTTCATCATTTATCTTTTTATTGATTTATTTTACAAAAACTGGAGGCCGTGTCAGGAGTGGGGACGCAACAGGCACATGGCACTGTGCCAGTTGGGTAATGTGGCACTGGCACAGGGCATAGTATTAGTCAAGTGCCTCAAACCCACAATACAGATGAAGGATATATGGCGTGGGCAGACCTACACCATTGCTCCTCCATCTCTGCCAACAGGAAGTACAGGAGAGAGAGAACATACAATCTCCTCATTTAATGCCCGTTTTTGATTTATTGCTTAATCCTGATTGACCCCAGCAGGAGCATTGGGGTCCCATGCTTAGCTACTTAGTCCAGAAGTACTGTAGGTGACAATGACCAGTCACTCATCCCTGAGTGACATCATCAGTAAACATCAACCCTTCTGAGATTAACCAATATCACACACCCGGTCACAGCACCTTAACACACTAGACCACCTGGAGTCCAATTGTTAAGGCTGCTTTTGAAAAGGGGTGTACCAGTGGGCATTATTGCTGCCATAACCCTATGTCAAGATAAAGGAGTTTAATTAAGCAGAAATTAATTGGATTTTGATTTTGTTATTTTGATTTCTTTTTATTGCATAACCCCTAATGCGCTATATAGGCAGTCCTATGAGTATTAGAACTTCTTATAAGAATTCTCTTATGGTTTTTGTGAGACAGTGGAGCGGAATAATAAAAAAAATCTATTTCAATGCACGCATCCTACACTGTGAATGGTCAGTTGGTGATACTATATTCTTTTTACACTAACTTGGCCTAAACCTTACACTATGAATGGTGTGTTGTAGCAATGCTGTAGATTATCGTGTCCTGTGTTTCTTCTACGGTCTTTGAAAACTACTTTTAATCGATCAATCAATCATTCCTGAGCTGAAAAAATTGATTTGAATATTTGAATTGAATTAATGTTCCGCAGCGACTTGGTGTCCGGGTGGTATATAGTAAAATATTCGTTTGATCTTGTTTAAAAAAATAAATAAAACTTCTTTCCATTAAAATATCTTATAAGAGTGCTTAGACATTATTATAAAAATGTATTTGTTGTTTGTAAGAGCAATGAGTCTTTTATTTTATTAATACTGAAAATAACTGATTGCAGAAGACGGCGTTACATCTTATAAGATGGTGAGAGTCAGACGGATGGGTCAGTTCTCGCCCAACCCTGTGCGAGGTAAGCGTGTTGCAAAATCATTGCTTCTTGCACTTCTCATTAGTCTTGTATTTCTTCCTGACTTTTGAGTGTTTGCTTTCCTACTGAGCTAGCAATGGCCTCATACGAGGTTCCATTGAAATGGCTGAAAGGCCCAAAGCTAATTCTTGAGGTAAAGATACAAGATGTGTGCATTCCGTTTGTAGTAGACACGGGGGCACCCAGAACGACCCTGCCAAAAATCCTTCTTAGGAAATATGGTTTAGAGGGAGTCGTTGCCTTGGCTAAAGGTTATCTGGATGATTATCTTAAAGGTGTTGAAATAGTGCTGGAGTCGGTGAGTGGCCCAGTAAGTATTGTTATGGATATTGAAGTGGATAGTTATATGAAGTATTGTTGTGGCATAGTGGGCATGGATTTTTTGAGGTCATGTAGTTGTACCCTAAACACGTCAAAGTCTTGTCCAGCGTTGACCGTCAGGGTACCCGAGGTCAAGCCCACTAAGATTGTTAACTTGTTATTTAAGAAAACAATCAAGATCTGTGAGAAATCTTACGGCGAAATTCTCTTCGATACCGGAGGAATCGTGTCTCTTATGCCATCAACCGTGGCTAGGAAACACGGGCTGAAATTTGAGGCCGTCCACCCTCCTCAATATTCATTTCACCTTCTTCAATCAAAGGTGTAATATACGGGAGTGTGTCAAAGATGTTCCCGTCTTCTTTGACGGCAAGGTGCACTACTTAGACTTTCATGTGTATTCAGGCCAGAAAATTATAGTCGGCATAAATGCTCTGCAGGATCAGGCATTTTCCTTTAAACCAGGTATTATTTTCAAAGCCTCTCGCCTTTGGAAGAGGTTTGAGTCTGTGTTTTCTTGAAGTGGTATGTGACTTCCAGTTAGGCGATTAGCAGGCCGGATTTTCACATTTATACTGGCGTCAATATTTCAGTGTTTACATGCATTAGACTAGACATTTTGTTTTTAACCTGATATTTTTTTCCAAAGCCTCTCGCCCTTGGAAGAGATTTATCTGTGTTTTCTTGAAGTGGTATGTGACTTCCAGTTAGGTGATTGGCAGGCCAGATTTTCGCGTTTATATTGGCGTGAATATTTGAATGTTTACATGCATTACAGGACCAGACATTTTGTTTTAAACCAGGTCTTATATTCAAAGGCTCTCGCCTTTGGAAGAGATTTGTCTGTTTTCTTGAAGTGGTACGTGACAACTTCCTGTTAGGCGATTGGCAGGCAGGATTTTGGCGTTTACACTGGCAGGAATAATTGAATCCGTTGAAATGCATTAGAGGACTAGACGTTTTGCTTTAAGTTGCTCCTGGTAAGATAAGTTCCATAGTGATGATACCAACTGTGCTGCACGTCACTGAACATTACCGTAGATTACCATAGATGTTGTACCGGAAGAGGCTCTTTTCTAAGCCTGTGTCTCCGGGCTTCTCAGTTCATCGCTATTGTTATAACCCAGATGGTGTTCAGTAAGATCACGTCACATTTGGTTCAGGAACCCAGGCAGCTCCTGCATTTGATCTTTGATACTATTCAACCTGAGTAGCCAGGGTAGTCCATCAGTGGATTTTTTGTGGTCCTGTAATTACACCCGTAATTTTCATCATTTATCTTTTTATTGATTTATTTTACAAAAACTGGAGGCCGTGTCAGGAGTGGGGACGCAACAGGCACATGGCATTGTGCCAGTTGGGTAATGTGGCACTGGCACAGGGCATAGTATTAGTCAAGTGCCTCAAACCCACAATACAGATGAAGGATATATGGCGTGGGCAGACCTACACCATTGCTCCTCCATCTCTGCCAACAGGAAGTACAGGAGAGAGAGAACATACAATCTCCTCATTTAATGCCCGTTTTTGATTTATTGCTTAATCCTGATTGACCCCAGCAGGAGCATTGGGGTCCCATGCTTAGCTACTTAGTCCAGAAGTACTGTAGGTGACAATGACCAGTCACTCATCCCTGAGTGACATCATCAGTAAACATCAACCCTTCTGAGATTAACCAATATCACACACCCGGTCACAGCACCTTAACACACTAGACCACCTGGAGTCCAATTGTTAAGGCTGCTTTTGAAAAGGGGTGTACCAGTGGGCATTATTGCTGCCATAACCCTATGTCAAGATAAAGGAGTTTAATTAAGCAGAAATTAATTGGATTTTGATTTTGTTATTTTGATTTCTTTTTATTGCATAACCCCTAATGCGCTATATAGGCAGTCCTATGAGTATTAGAACTTCTTATAAGAATTCTCTTATGGTTTTTGTGAGACAGTGGAGCGGAATAATAAAAAAAAATCTATTTCAATGCACGCATCCTACACTGTGAATGGTCAGTTGGTGATACTATATTCTTTTTACACTAACTTGGCCTAAACCTTACACTATGAATGGTGTGTTGTTGCAATGCTGTAGATTATCGTGTCCTGTGTTTCTTCTACGGTCTTTGAAAACTACTTTTAATCGATCAATCAATCATTCCTGAGCTGATAAAATTGATTTGAATGTTTGAATTGAATTAATGTTCCGCAGCGACTTGGTGTCCGGGTGGTATGTAGTAAAATATTCGTTTGATCTTGTTTAAAAAAATAAATAAAACTTCTTTCCATTAAAATATCTTATAAGAGTGCTTAGACATTATTATAAAAATGTATTTGTTGTTTGTAAGAGCAATGAGTCTTTTATTTTATTAATACTGAAAATAACTGATTGCAGAAGACGGCGTTACATCTTATAAGATGGTGAGAGTCAGACGGATGGGTCAGTTCTCGCCCAACCCTGTGCGAGGTAAGCGTGTTGCAAAATCATTGCTTCTTGCACTTCTCATTAGTCTTGTATTTCTTCCTGACTTTTGAGTGTTTGCTTTGCTACTGAGCTAGCAATGGCCTCATACGAGGTTCCATTGAAATGGCTGAAAGGCCCAAAGCAAATTCTTGAGGTAAAGATACAAGATGTGTGCATTCCGTTTGTAGTAGACACGGGGGCACCCAGAACGACCCTGCCAAAAATCCTTCTTAGGAAATATGGTTTAGAGGGAGTCGTTGCCTTGGCTAAAGGTTATCTGGATGATTATCTTAAAGGTGTTGAAATAGTGCTGGAGTCGGTGAGTGGCCCAGTAAGTATTGTTATGGATATTGAAGTGGATAGTTATATGAAGTATTGTTTAGGCATAGTGGGCATGGATTTTTTGAGGTCATGTAGTTGTACCCTAAACACGTCAAAGTCTTGTCCAGCGTTGACCGTCAGGGTACCCGAGGTCAAGCCCACTAAGATTGTTAACTTGTTATTTAAGAAAACAATCAAGATCTGTGAGAAATCTTACGGCGAAATTCTCTTCGATACCGGAGGAATCGTGTCTCTTATGCCATCAACCGTGGCTAGGAAACACGGGCTGAAATTTGAGGCCGTCCACCCTCCCTCAATATTCATTTCACCTTCTTCAATCAAAGGTGTAATATACGGGAGTGTGTCAAAGATGTTCCCGTCTTCTTTGACGGCAAGGTGCACTACTTAGACTTTCATGTGTATTCAGGCCAGAAAATTATAGTCGGCATAAATGCTCTGCAGGATCAGGCATTTTCCTTTAAACCAGGTATTATTTTCAAAGCCTCTCGCCTTTGGAAGAGGTTTGAGTCTGTGTTTTCTTGAAGTGGTATGTGACTTCCAGTTAGGCGATTAGCAGGCCGGATTTTCACATTTATACTGGCGTCAATATTTCAGTGTTTACATGCATTAGACTAGACATTTTGTTTTTAACCTGATATTTTTTTCCAAAGCCTCTCGCCCTTGGAAGAGATTTATCTGTGTTTTCTTGAAGTGGTATGTGACTTCCAGTTAGGTGATTGGCAGGCCAGATTTTCGCCTTTATATTGGCGTGAATATTTGAATGTTTACATGCATTACAGGACCAGACATTTTGTTTTAAACCAGGTCTTATATTCAAAGGCTCTCGCCTTTGGAAGAGATTTGTCTGTTTTCTTGAAGTGGTACGTGACAACTTCCTGTTAGGCGATTGGCAGGCAGGATTTTGGCGTTTACACTGGCAGGAATAATTGAATCCGTTGAAATGCATTAGAGGACTAGACGTTTTGCTTTAAGTTGCTCCTGGTAAGATAAGTTCCATAGTGATGATACCAACTGTGCTGCACGTCACTGAACATTACCGTAGATTACCATAGATGTTGTACCGGAAGAGGCTCTTTTCTAAGCCTGTGTCTCCGGGCTTCTCAGTTCTTCACTATTGTTATAACCCAGATGGTGTTCAGTAAGATCACGTCACATTTGGTTCAGGAACCCAGGCAGCTCCTGCATTTGATCTTTGATACTATTCAACCTGAGTAGCCAGGGTAGTCCATCAGTGGTTTTTTTGTGGTCATGTAATTACACCCGTAATTTTCATCATTTATCTTTTTATTGATTTATTTTACAAAAACTGGAGGCCGTGTCAGGAGTGGGGACGCAACAGGCACATGGCACTGTGCCAGTTGGGTAATGTGGCACTGGCACAGGGCATAGTATTAGTCAAGTGCCTCAAACCCACAATACAGATGAAGGATATATGGCGTGGGCAGACCTACACCATTGCTCCTCCATCTCTGCCAACAGGAAGTACAGGAGAGAGAGAACATACAATCTCCTCATTTAATGCCCGTTTTTGATTTATTGCTTAATCCTGATTGACCCCAGCAGGAGCATTGGGGTCCCATGCTTAGCTACTTAGTCCAGAAGTACTGTAGGTGACAATGACCAGTCACTCATCCCTGAGTGACATCATCAGTAAACATCAACCCTTCTGAGATTAACCAATATCACACACCCGGTCACAGCACCTTAACACACTAGACCACCTGGAGTCCAATTGTTAAGGCTGCTTTTGAAAAGGGGTGTACCAGTGGGCATTATTGCTGCCATAACCCTATGTCAAGATAAAGGAGTTTAATTAAGCAGAAATTAATTGGATTTTGATTTTGTTATTTTGATTTCTTTTTATTGCATAACCCCTAATGCGCTATATAGGCAGTCCTATGAGTATTAGAACTTCTTATAAGAATTCTCTTATGGTTTTTGTGAGACAGTGGAGCGGAATAATAAAAAAATCTATTTCAATGCACGCATCCTACACTGTGAATGGTCAGTTGGTGATACTATATTCTTTTTACACTAACTTGGCCTAAACCTTACACTATGAATGGTGTGTTGTTGCAATGCTGTAGATTATCGTGTCCTGTGTTTCTTCTACGGTCTTTGAAAACTACTTTTAATCGATCAATCAATCATTCCTGAGCTGAAAAAATTGATTTGAATATTTGAATTGAATTAATGTTCCGCAGCGACTTGGTGTCCGGGTGGTATGTAGTAAAATATTCGTTTGATCTTGATTTAAAAAATAAATAAAACTTCTTTCCATTAAAATATCTTATAAGAGTGCTTAGACATTATTATAAAAATGTATTTGTTGTTTGTAAGAGCAATGAGTCTTTTATTTTATTAATACTGAAAATAACTGATTGCAGAAGACGGCGTTACATCTTATAAGATGGTGAGAGTCAGACGGATGGGTCAGTTCTCGCCCAACCCTGTGCGAGGTAAGCGTGTTGCAAAATCATTGCTTCTTGCACTTCTCATTAGTCTTGTATTTCTTCCTGACTTTTGAGTGTTTGCTTTGCTACTGAGCTAGCAATGGCCTCATACGAGGTTCCATTGAAATGGCTGAAAGGCCCAAAGCTAATTCTTGAGGTAAAGATACAAGATGTGTGCATTCCGTTTGTAGTAGACACGGGGGCACCCAGAACGACCCTGCCAAAAATCCTTCTTAGGAAATATGGTTTAGAGGGAGTCGTTGCCTTGGCTAAAGGTTATCTGGATGATTATCTTAAAGGTGTTGAAATAGTGCTGGAGTCGGTGAGTGGCCCAGTAAGTATTGTTATGGATATTGAAGTGGATAGTTATATGAAGTATTGTTGTGGCATAGTGGGCATGGATTTTTTGAGGTCATGTAGTTGTACCCTAAACACGTCAAAGTCTTGTCCAGCGTTGACCGTCAGGGTACCCGAGGTCAAGCCCACTAAGATTGTTAACTTGTTATTTAAGAAAACAATCAAGATCTGTGAGAAATCTTACGGCGAAATTCTCTTCGATACCGGAGGAATCGTGTCTGTTATGCCATCAACCGTGGCTAGGAAACACGGGCTGAAATTTGAGGCCGTCCACCCTCCCCTCAATATTCATTTCACCTTCTTCAATCAAAGGTGTAATATACGGGAGTGTGTCAAAGATGTTCCCGTCTTCTTTGACGGCAAGGTGCACTACTTAGACTTTCATGTGTATTCAGGCCAGAAAATTATAGTCGGCATAAATGCTCTGCAGGATCAGGCATTTTCCTTTAAACCAGGTATTATTTTCAAAGCCTCTCGCCTTTGGAAGAGGTTTGAGTCTGTGTTTTCTTGAAGTGGTATGTGACTTCCAGTTAGGCGATTAGCAGGCCGGATTTTCACATTTATACTGGCGTCAATATTTCAGTGTTTACATGCATTAGACTAGACATTTTGTTTTTAACCTGATATTTTTTTCCAAAGCCTCTCGCCCTTGGAAGAGATTTATCTGTGTTTTCTTGAAGTGGTATGTGACTTCCAGTTAGGTGATTGGCAGGCCAGATTTTCGCCTTTATATTGGCGTGAATATTTGAATGTTTACATGCATTACAGGACCAGACATTTTGTTTTAAACCAGGTCTTATATTCAAAGGCTCTCGCCTTTGGAAGAGATTTGTCTGTTTTCTTGAAGTGGTACGTGACAACTTCCTGTTAGGCGATTGGCAGGCAGGATTTTGGCGTTTACACTGGCAGGAATAATTGAATCCGTTGAAATGCATTAGAGGACTAGACGTTTTGCTTTAAGTTGCTCCTGGTAAGATAAGTTCCATAGTGATGATACCAACTGTGCTGCACGTCACTGAACATTACCGTAGATTACCATAGATGTTGTACCGGAAGAGGCTCTTTTCTAAGCCTGTGTCTCCGGGCTTCTCAGTTCTTCACTATTGTTATAACCCAGATGGTGTTCAGTAAGATCACGTCACATTTGGTTCAGGAACCAGGCAGCTCCTGCATTTGATCTTTGATACTATTCAACCTGAGTAGCCAGGGTAGTCCATCAGTGGATTTTTTGTGGTCCTGTAATTACACCCGTAATTTTCATCATTTATCTTTTTATTGATTTGTTTTACAAAAACTGGAGGCCGTGTCAGGAGTGGGGACGCAACAGGCACATGGCACTGTGCCAGTTGGGTAATGTGGCACTGGCACAGGGCATAGTATTAGTCAAGTGCCTCAAACCCACAATACAGACGAAGGATATATGGCGTGGCCAGACCTACACCATTGCTCCTCCATCTCTGCCAACAGGAAGCACAGGAGAGAGAGAGAGAGAGAGAGAGAGAGAGAGAGAGAGAGAGAGAGAGAGAGAGAGAGAGAGAGAACATACAATCTCCCCAACTCATGCCCGTTTTTTATTTATTGCTTAAACATGCGAACTGTTGGCTTCCTGAAATACCCTCAGTTATGTACATATCACTGAGCTCTGTAGAGCTCAGTTGTGTATATACCGTACACTTTTTGTAGTTTAAACAAATAACTGTTTCATACAAAAATCAAATTACTTACCTTTAGATGACAATTTAAGAGTTGCAGTTGCCGCGCCCTTATGGTAAACTATGTAAACTTGCATACCGGTAGGTAAGTGAACATGGATCCATAATAATTAATCCTGAAATGTAATTGATTTGTACTATAAAACCCACAATAATAGTCGCTAGGTAAGATATGTAATAAGGGATGTAAGACTCCCAGAAACTCCACGTAAAGTTGCACTCGTATTTAAAAAAAAGAAAAAATTGAATCTAATCGAACATTCGCTTGCGTTAATTTCACTGGGTGATGAACCTTATAGACAATAAAATAACTTTTTTTTTTTTTTTTAACCATTTAAGACAATAAAATGTTAATTAGAATATCAGTCATTATATGAACACGCTGTTATTTTTGAAATGTAGACGACTACTAGAATCCATAATTACGTGAAATAAAGGATCACTGGTAAAAATAACCTGCTATCACGTAGGGTATAAAAGGCGGGCATCTGTTGTTTACGTGTCAGAAAAAGTGTTGGCACGGTTACGTCTCAATGCCACCGTTTTAACATATATGAAACCTTATATGGAAAGACGCTTCCCACCGCACTGTGACATCTGTGATGCGGTGTTATCTATTAGTCATATCATCCTGCGCTGTCGGCGATTTATTCGTGAACGTGCTTCACTTATAAATTACTGCGGCGCAGTAGACGTCCCCTTCACCCTTTCCACCATCCTGGGTGATGGGGACATTGTTATGACTGATAAATTGATGGCTTTCTTGAGAGAGACCGGACTGATCAGAGTGATATGACTTTTTTACTGTGTGGTTATGGTTTTTATGAACAGTAAATATGTATATATTGTAATATTAATTAGGGTTGACAGTTGACATATTTTAAATAGTTCCTCCTCCCACCGATCTATTTCTAATATAGATGTCCCCTACATTAAGCCAAGTTCCTCGCCTGACAGTCACCAGCTGATGAGTGCAAGTGTGCAATATAGGAAGGTATTGGGCACTTGCAGTCGATGGTGGTCTGCTGGGCGAGGTTCTTCACTTTTTGTACAAATTATGTAAATACATTATATTATCTTGCTTAAGTTATTCTAATTAGGGACGACAGCTGACGTATATGAAAATGTTCCTGACTCGTCTGGTTCCCTTTCATATATTGATGTCCCCTATATTAGGTTGTGCCTCGACTGACAGTCACCAGGTGATGAGTGCAGGTATGTCATGTAGAAAGGCATTACATATCTGCAGTCGATGGTGTTCTGTTAGTCGAGGTTATTTTTACCATTAGTGTAGGTCTAGCTATTTGTCTCTGTAGGATTTAGTATAGGTTAGCGATTTGTCTGTTAGGTGATTAGTTTTAGGGTCTTTAGATTAGGCATTTTTGTTTATAAGTAATATAAGGTTAAAAATATAAAAAATTACCAAAAAAATAATAAAAATAAAAATACAAAAAATAATAAAATAAAAATTATTACATATATATGTACGTGTGCATGAAAGTGTGAATGTTCATATGCATGGATGTGTGTATGTATGTATGTATGTATATATATATGTTCGTATATGTATGTATATATGTGTCAATATATATACATATATATATATTTGCCTTAATGACCAGAGGCTCCGGCCTCAATGGTCGATAGGCAAAAAAAAAAAAAAAAAAAAAGTTTACGTGTCACTTCAGCGTTAGCGTCGACTGGTTAACACGTATAGCATTTGTGCTGCTTGCTTTGTCAAAATGGACGCTTACCAGGAGTCCGTGCGAAGCCTCTGTGCTTCCCTTAAAGTGAAGAACGTCACTGCAAAGAATTATAGTGACATATGTGCAAAATACAGTGATAGGGCCTTGGGGAGTGGGGCGCAGGGTTCCTGCCGTCTTCTGAACGGAAAAGATAAAAGCTACGTTGTTAAGAATTACAGTAACAGCGGTTTAACGGATATGGCTACAGAGGTAAGGTTCTTGAGCAAAATTAAACATGTAAATGGTGTTCAACAATTGGTAGGAGTATGTGTAGAAAACCGATCTTTATTGACAAAATTCGCCGGTCAGTCTATTAACACCCAGAAAATTAACCAGCATTCGCTGATGACAGTTCTTCAACAGTTGACCAAAATAGTTGACGAGATCAATTCCCTGGATATTTACCACAACGACCTGAAGTGAGCCAACATATGTGTGCAGCGGACTGCTGCTGGACCAAAAGTTACAGTCATCGACTTCGGTCTGGCCACCACCGCCTCCAGCCCGCTGTTGGACGAACCCATGGGTCCCCGTGAGGCCCAAAAGTATCTCTGGGTTGCCCCTGAGGTGCTGGCTGGGGAAAGCAGCTCGTCGGCTTCGGATACGTTCAGTGTGGCGTTTGTGGCCCGCACATTATTCAACGAAGCCAATCTGACGATGCCATCTCGACTGGATAGCTGGGTTAACGATGCCCTGTCCCCTAACCCAGTGATCAGACCCACTCTTAGTCAGCTGCTTGATGTTCTATCACAGTGAAAACACTTGCTGTGTATTTTGTCTTCATTACCAACACTACTAGCATGGCTCCATCAGCTGAACACAACAGTGAGGGGTTGGCCTAGTTATCATGAAGTTCGAACCACGTTTACTTAGTTACTTAAAGTTCTTCCTCAATAAGAACCATTCCATAGTGTTTTAATGTTTACGTTTTAACCCTTACGACTGGTAGCATGGCTGCATCAGCTGAACACAACAGTGAGGTGTTAACCTAGTCATCCTGCGGTTCAAACCACCTTTACTCAGTAATTGAAAGCTTTACCTCAGCAAGAACCATTCCGTAGTGTTTTAATATTTACGTTTTAGCTCAAATGACTGCTAGGATGGCTGCATCAGCTGAACACAACAGTGAGGTGTTAGCCTAATCATCCTACTGTCAAAACCACTTTTACTCAGTTATTTAAAGTTGTACCTCAATAAGAACTATTTCACAGTGTTTTGTTATATAAATTTTAACCCTTACGACTGCTAGGATGGCTGCATCAGCTGAACACAACAGTGAGGTGTTAGCCTAGTCATCCGGCTGTCAAAACCACTTTCACTCAGTTATTAAAAGTTCTTCCTCAATAACAACCATTCCATACTGTTTTGTTATATACATTTTAACCCTTACGACTGCTAGGATGGCTCCATAACAGCACATCCTGCTGTTCGAACCTTCTTCAAAGGAGCACTGCCTTGCAGCGGTGAAGCTTGTGCATCCCAGTGATCAGTGGGACTATACTGTCTGATTGCATCCCTCCACCTCTACGGCGGGCGCGTAGCACCCGTCTAGCAACAAACTCTCATCCCTTTTCTGTCCAGCTTTTTAATGCAAGAGTTAACCGTTACTCCCATTCCTTCATTTATGCAACTGGTCAACCCTGGAACTATCTCCCTCTGTCTGTATTTCCTACCTCCAATCTCCAGTGTGTCCAGGCATCTCGAAACGAACGGATCTTGAATTTGGCACTTTTGTATTTTTTTTTCCTTAGAAGGAACAGTTTGCGGGATCCTGTCCTTTAGTTCCTTCTTTCTTGCATAATAATAAAAAAAAAAAGGCAGGTCCACTGTTAGGGATCAGAGTAAAAGAGTTCCCCTCGCAGTAATTACGTGAGCCGAATCTACGAGGTATACTGACTCAAGCCTCGATAACAGTCAGTCCATAGTGTTCTGGTATAATAGCTTATTTTTTTTTTTTTTTTCCAGTGTTGACAGGTTGGATGGTGCCAATCATCAAGGGTCAGTCTGAATAAAGAAATACATCATGCAGTCTGATATGGGCTTACACAGTTTGTTATTGGTGTTTTGTCCTAGTAACTGCAGGCCAGTTTTGAAATATTACTTGACTGGCTTTTAGTCAGGTGAAAAAGTCGTCTGCTAGTATCATTAATGGATTAAGGTTACATTTACAGTACTTAACAAGTTAATGAAGCATTTAAGACCTGATAGTTACACGGCATAACTTTTCAGTTAATTAGAGGTTTAATTATAGTGCCCACACATATATTGTATCACAATAATTCATCGTTGTATACACAAATTGTTGTTTTTCTTGTAATAGTATGCTGCAGCGCAACCAGTGACATGGAATAAAGTTTGAAAAGCTACAAGGAGAGAAGCTGCAGAAAATTCCAAGCACTGCATCACCATGATCCCAATATAATGGAATGGTTAGGATCTAAAAACAAATAATAACGCCATAGTGTAACTTAATCTTCAGTGACAACTGGAAAGATCACCTATGTCATGTCAGTAAATTTCTTGAGCGTTTGGTTCATGCTAATCTTGTAGCTAATTTATCAAAGTGTGAGTTTGGTCAAGCTAAAGTTCAGTACCTTGGGTACGTAATTGGTGATGGACATGTTGCACCACCAGGAGGTAAGGTTCAGGTTATAAGTGATCTTCCCAGACCTAAAAGTAGGAAAGAGCTACAAAGATTTTTGGGAATGGTAGGTTATTACAGGAGATTTGTTCTTAACTTTTCTATTCTTGTATCATCACTTACAGACCTACTGAAAAAGGGAGTTAAATTTGTCTGGACCGATAACTGTGAATCCTCTTTCAGTAAACTTAAAGCTATTCTATTAAGTCAGCCAGTGCTCGCTACTCCAAATTTTGCTAAGCCTTTTAAGATGGCTGTTGACGCAAGTGATACAGGAGATGGGGCTGTTTTGCTGCAAGAGGATGATCAGGGTATTGAACACCCTGTATCTTATTACAGTAAGAAGTTCACTCCACCTCAAAAGAACTACTCAACTATTGAGAAAGAGCTTTTGGCCTTGATTTTGGGTTTACAGCATTTTTCATTTTATTTGTGTTCTGGTTTTGACCCCATAGTCATTTATACCGATCATAACCCACTGAAATTCCTTAGTAAGTTTAAAGATAAAAATCAGAGATTGACAAGATGGAGTCTACTTCTTCAGGAGTATTCATTAGACATACAACATGTCAAGGGGAAAGAAAATGTTATTGCAGATTGCTTATCTAGACAGATTGTTTTAGAGTAATAAGAAATTTCCTTTGTAAATTTCTTTTTCTTTGTGGGGGGGTGTTACATAGCCTATGATTTCATCATCCCTTGTATAATTCTAACTTATGATAAAGTTTTGTTCATGATTGCATCATCCTTTGTATGATCCTAATGTACAGTATGCTGCATGTTTGTTCACGATTCGCCACGTGGCTTCCATAGTGACCAGGCTTGTGTGTTCTACCTCACTCCCCCATTCTCCCCCTTATAGTAGAGTAAGTCGTTCTTTCTGTTGGTCAGAGCAGGAGTGTCAACTTTTCGTCCCCTATGCCTTCATTTGCGCATCCTTCTTACAAGTTGAATCAAGCTCTGCCGGCCCCTATATAATGAGCTCAGTCTCTGCATTAGTTGCCAATTAGATCTACTCCTCATTCTGTTCACATCTCTGTCCTCCCCTGTACAGTATATTATTATTTTTGTGAGTGCTCAGGAAGTCGCCAGCCATCTAGCTGCTGTATAATTTGAGTATAAGTGTTATTACCATTTTTCTTGTACTGTATAGCCTAAGGCGTAAATTCGTAAGCCTGGTAAAGTTTTTATGATTCATATTGGTTCCATACTGTCAGCCAGTATTAGTAATATTTTGTATCAGTAATAATATTATATCTTGCATTAACTCAGCATTATCCGGTTTTCTCATTTTATCAGGGATGACTTAGATAAATTTGCTCTTCCTAAATTCGTGTTAATAGAGGCTATTGCAGTTAACCAGATATCTAACCTGTTTTGCCATTACATTATCCTTATGAGTCCTGAATGTTTAGTTGTTAGTTTGAGCATTAAACTTTAACTTGTAATTTTACCTAAGTCTTTTGTTTTGAACCTGGAACTTTACGGGACAGTAGTGATTTTAGTATTCTCACTTGAAGTGTTCATTATCTCTCTCTGTTCCGTAAACAATATATATATATATATATATATATATATATATATATATATATATATATATATATATATATATATATATATATATATATATATATATATATATATATATATATATATATATATATATATATATATATATATATATATATATATATATATATATATATATATATATATATATATATATATATATATATATCCAGCCATCCATCATCCAATCCTACGTTGCCCCATGAGGAGCGTAGGAGCCCGGGGTTATGTAGTTGTTCCTGACATTTAAGATGAGAGTGACCAGCCTCACTCATCCCTGAGTGGCATTACATGACCAATCAACCCCAACCACCCTTTGGATATAAATCTTTACCGGCTCAATCCGATTGGAGCACAATAATTACCCACTAAACCACCAGGCGCCAAAATTTGGTTATATGGTTACCACCCAGCATAGTAAATAGTTTCCTGGTGTACAGGAAACCATTTGGCTTGTCACTCAGTGTAGAGTCACCCATAGGCAGAAGAAAGAGGAAAGAATGAAGGAATGAAAGACAGAAGAGGGAGTGTAAAGTCACCCGTAGGCACAAGTACGAGGAAAGAATGAAGGAAAGAAAGAAGAAGATGGAAGGAAAGAACAGGGCAGACACCCGAGAGCAGCACTACATTGAGTGAGTGGAAGGTGAGCGCCCCCAACTACCACAAGTAGATAGATAATACATAGATAGATAGATATACACATGGGGTGGTGCAAAAGTAGGTTGACATTTACCATTTATTCCAACACAAAATACATACTTTTAGTCTCGTAAGTGTTCCAAGTGTCCGCCCTCATTATTGACACATTCCTGGAGTCTGCCAGCCACACATCGACACATAAATGTTTTACATAACATAAGACTTTTACAAACACAATAAAATGTAATAATATCAACCTACTTTTGCACCACCCTGTATATATCTATCTATCTATCTATCTATCTATCTATCTATATATATATATATATATATCTATCTATCTATATATATAGTATATATAGATACATACTGTAGATATAGAGACAGAGAGAGAGAAAGCTGGTAGATAGACACTTATAATACGGGGGTGGAGGTGCGTATGGAGGCGATTATATAGAGTTGTGGGTGATATCAGTGGAAGCTGACAGTATATCTCGTGTCCTATCAACGAGGGGGAGGTGAGGGTAGAGGCAGGTACGGCATAATTGACGCTGAGGAAGGCAGAGGGTGTTGGCCACCTTCTTGTATGCTGGTAATGCAGAAAATGTGCTGAAAGATGCACCTGACTTACACCCGGGGCTTCTGTGGCTGATATCTACCTGTATAAAATAGTCAGGTGTCACACCAGATGTAGCAAATTGGTGATTCGGTAATCTATCTGTCTCTCTCTCTGTCTCTGTCTCTCTCTCTCTCTCTCTCTCTCCGCACCACATCCTCCTCCTAATCTCTTTCCATACAGCCGTTCTCTTCCTCCATTCCATACATTTTTCCGCTCCACCCCGCAGAGCCATTTTACTCAGCTTAGGACCGAACCCCTCGCAGTGGAAATATCATACTCTTCGTCTCCCTTCCTTCTCGTTCACGTTCTTTTACACCACTATCTTTTTTCTCGCTCTTGATCTTCCTTTCTGTTCCTCTTTCATTCCTTTCATGCGCTTCTTCTTTTTCTCTCTTCGTTTCTTGCTCGTCTCTTACCCTCTTTTCTTCTTGCACTCTTCTTTCACACAATGTGCTTCTCTTCCTGCTTTCTCCTGTTCCTGTCTACCTTCTCTCCTCTTTGGCTTTGTTTGCTGTCCTTCCTCACTATTTTATTTTGACATTCTTTAGCTTCTCCGGCCACCCTTCCTCTCTCACTCTCTTATTTACTATTTCTTCTTCACATCTCTGTCATCCTCTTCTTCTTCTCTCCCTTCTCTTTTATTTACCTCTACTCATTATTTGTTCTCTTTCTCCTTCTCCATAGCTTTCTCCTTTCCGTTCATTCCTTGTTTCACCCAATCCCTTCTAATTGGTCTTCTTCCCTCTCCGATTCCCTCATTCCCAGCTTCCTTTGTCTCTCTGTGTTCTCTCACTTTCTGTCTTACCTCCTTCCTCCTTCTTTTGTCTTTCTTAGATATTTTGTCTTCGTCTTTCTCCCTCTTGCCTTTCATCATGGTGATTTAATTTTGTTCTTTTCCTCCATTACTTCTCTTCCTTCTTGTCCTCCTCTTCCCTTTCTTCTCTCCAATTCACTTGCTCCCGAATTTCCCCCTCTTTCCCTCTTCCTGCTTCTCTCCACATTTCCTCCCGGCCATTCTTCCTGGTTACCACAATTTTTCTGTCCCTGTGAAATCATATCGCCGCTCGCCCGTAACTCCTTCCTTCTCTCTTCCTCACAAATTTAGCCTCCTTGGCTACACATCCTCTTTCTTTCGCCTCCTCGTTTTTCCTCATTTCTTTGGCTTCTGTTTTCTCTTTTTAATTGTGTGTGTGTGTGTGTGTGTGTGTGTGTGTGTGTGTGTGTGTGTGTGTGTGTGTTTGGGTGTGTGTGTGTGTGTGTGGGTGTGTGTGAACAAAACAGCTCAGTTTTTATCCGATATCAGCCATACTTGGTGGAAAGGATGAGGGTCACACAATGAGGGAAGCAACTCATTGTGAACAAGCCTCATGGTGAACAAACCTACATCTTTTCTATCCTTAATGACCTAGAGCAGTTTGTACAGCACCCTACCCGTATCCCTGACCGCCTTGGAGAGAGCTCCAACATACTTGACCTCTTCCTCACAATTAATCCTTCTGCTTACTCTGTTAATCTTTTCTCTCCGTTGGGCTCCTCCGATCACAACCTTATTACCTTAACCTGTCCTATCACTCCGGTACGGCCTGTGGACCCTCCAGGGAAACGTCATCTGTGGCATTTTGGAGCCGCAGACTGGGAGGCACTTAGGCAGTACTTCTTTGATTTTCCCTGGAATGATTATTGCTTCCATGGCCGTGAGCCATCTGAGTGTGCCTTGCGCATTACGGAGGTTATTCTCTCGGGCATGGAAGCATACATTCCTTTCTCATATCCTTTGACTAACGCAAGAAAGCCTTGGTTTAATCACGCTTGTTCTAATGCTGTCTGCAACAAGGACAGGGCCTACAAAAGGTACCGGAGCCAACCCACCCCTGAATCACATCATCTTTACGTTTCTGCCCGGAATCGTGCTAAGTCTGTTCTTCGCTCTACTAAAGATAATTTCATCCATACTAAATGCTCTCAACTCTCCGACTCGAATTCTTCCCGCTCCTTCTGGCACCTTGCCAAAAATCTTTCTAACAACTTTACCTCATCATCCTTCCCTCCCCTTTTCTACTCTGATGGTTCTGTAGCTATTTCTTCTACTGATAAAGCAGATCTCTTCGCACAGACTTTCTCCTCCAATTCCACCTTAGACGATTCCGATGCTGTTCCTCCATCACTTCCCCCCTCTGACTTCCTTATGGCTGACATTAAAATTTCTTCAATTGATGTATTTTCTGCCATCACTGGCCTCAGTACTAACAAGGCATATGGGCCTGATGGGGTCCCTCCTGTTGTTCTCAAGAACTGTGCTTCTGTGCTTACACCCTGCCTAGGCAAACTCTTTCGCCTTTGTCTGTCAACTTGTACCTTTCCTTCTTGCTGGAAGTTTGCTCTCATTCAGCCAGTCCCAAAGAAGGGTGACCACTCCCAACCCTCCAACTATCGTCCAATTGCTTTAACGTCCTGTATTTCAAAAGTTTTCGAGTCAATTCTCAATAGAAAAATTTTAAGGCATCTTTCCTATCACAACCTTCTTTCCGATCGTCAGTACAGGTTCCGTCAGGGACGCTCCACTTGACATCTCAAAGGCTTTCGATCGAGTCTGGCATAAATCTTTAATTTCCAAACTGCCCTCCTACGGTTTCTATCCTTCTATCTGTGCCTTCATCGCTAGCTTCCTTTCTGGTCGTTCTATACCCGCTGTTGTAGACGGCCATCGTTCTTCTCCTAGATCTATCAACAGTGGTGTTCCTCAGGGCTCTGTCCTATCACCAACTCTCTTCCTTTTATTCATCAATGATCTTCTAAGCTGTACATCTAACCCTATCCACTCATACGCTGATGACTCCACCCTTCACCTTTCCATTCGGTTCCCGCGACGCCCATCTCAACAGTTACTTCAACAAACAAGAGATGAGGCTATAGCACACCTAATGTCTGACTTGGCTCGTATCTCTGACTGGGGTAAAAATAATATGGTTGTTTTTCATGCATCTAAGACTCAGTTCTTACACCTATCAACCCGACAAAATCTTCCACAGGTATACCCACTAATGTTCAATAATATTCAGATTAATCCTGCATCATCCTTGAACATGCTTGGGGTTTCATTTACTCGGAACTTATCTTGGAAAGATCATATTACATCTCTTGTAAAATCTGCTTCCAAGAGATTGGGTGTGCTAAGCTGACTCCGCTCTTTCTTTACCCCTGCACAATTGTTGACTCTATACAGGGGTTTTATCCGCCCCTGTGTGGAGTACAACTCACATGTGTGGGGAGGCTCCCCACATACAGCTCTTCTCAATAGGGTGGCGTCAAAGGCTTTTCGTCTCATTAACTCTCCTCCTCTTACTGACTCCCTTCAACCTCTGTCTCTTCGCCACACTGTTGCATCTTTATCTCTTTTCTATCGCTACTGTAATGGTCATTGCTCCTCTGAACTGTCTGTTTGCATTCCTCCACCTCTAAGACGGGCGTGTAGCACCCGTCTGGCAGCAAACTCATCCCTTTTCTGTCCAACTCTCTAATGCAAGAGTTAACCGTTACTCCCAGTCTTTCATTTATGCAACAGGTCAGCTCTGGAACTGTCTCCCTCTGTCTGTATTTCCTGCTGCCTATGATCTCCAGTCTTTCAAACGCAGTGTGTCCAGGCATCTCAAAATGATCGGATCTTGAATTTGGCTCTCTATTGAATTTTGTTTTTCTCTTGGAGGGAACTGTTACTGCGGGCTCATGGCCTTTGGTTCCTTCTTCCTCGCATAAAAAAAAAAAAACTGTTTTTGAGAGTAACAGGTCAACGGTCAAGGTCACAGGGTTATATCAAACGCTTACCTGGCAAAATCAACTTCCATATTTTTTATCCATTTTACACCAATTTTGGGAGAACCGTAGATGATAAGGCAAGAATGAAGGGATTCAGTTTTGTGAACAATGTCAAAGATCAAGGTAACAGGACAAGATCACATTTTGAGCCGTATATGTGTGTGTTAACAATATAACTCAGAACGCTTTTATCATATTTTATCCAAATCTAGTGGAAGGGTCAAGGGTCAGCCAAGAAGCAAGCCAAATTTTTTTAGAACAATTGGTAAAAGGTTAATATCACAAGGCAAGGTTATGTCGAACATTTCCTATCCGATCTGAACCAAACTTGATGGAAGAGTTGTGGGCTAGACAAGAATGAGGACACATTATTTTGAGATCATTCAGTCAGTTGTCTCGTTCACTGGGCAGAGTCCAAGTTCAATCCATGTGTCTGTGTGTGAACAAAATAACTAACTAGTTTCGATCTGGTCTGGATCAGACTTGGTGGCTGAGTTGAGGATCACCCTCCAAAAAGAACAAAATATTTTTAGAACAATAAATGGTTGATTTACTGTATTTTTAGAACAGTAGATCCTTCTCAAGGTCACAAGAATGGGTCAGTCTACTCATACAGTTTTCATTCAAGGTCGATTAAGCTTTTTGGAAGGGTTCAGGCTAAAACAAGTAAAAGTAGATTCGACTTTATGAACCAGCAAAGGTCAAGGTCGCAGGAAAAGCTAAAATATCGATGTCACTGAGCCAGTCAAGACAAACAGATTGAACCCACATTTGGTGGAAGGGTTAAGGGTTATACAAGATGAAAGTAATTCCTTCTGAAACTAATCTGTGTAAGGTGAGGGTCAAAGGACAAATTAGAATAATTAGCCGTTAGAGTGGTTGGTGGGCGGGCTCTGATTGTTTCCTCTTTTTAAATCATAATTTACTACATTCTTTTTCTTCTCTCTCTCTCTCTCTCTCTCTCTCTCTCTCTCTCTCTCTCTCTCTCTCTCTCTCTCTCTTTATCCTTGCCTAGCTACCGACCAATCTGTCTATTTATCTAACAATCTCTTTCTCCTCAGTCTAACCTTTGACCTGCTGAGGTGAAGACGTACTTTCGTTTGCCGTTCCCAAGCCCCGATTAAGAAGGCGCCTGCCCAGCGATTCTCCTGCTCCTCGTATTAAAATCAGTTTGTAAGAGACCTCATGGTAAAAGAAAGTGAGCTGTTAATTTTGCGGGTCAGCTAGTAGGCTTAATGTAGAAATTAGGGAAAAACGACGATGCAACAACGTTTTATGTGAGAGGTAAATTGGTTAGGTTAATGAGACCTGTATGGTGAGAGCTGAGGCAGTGTTTGTAGAGGAGCAGTGCTAGGCAACGTAAATGTCATAGACACTAGACTAGTTAGGCGTGAAACCAGACTAAATGACAGTCACGGTTTCAGTCAAGGAAGGGTGCAAAGCTAAGCTAGGAAACACTGATAAAAGGTTATTAGTAGGAGTATACGAGGTCTCCTCAGAAAGTCATCAGCATATAACTATTACTTAAAATCAAAAACATCTGAATCACTTTCTCAATTTAAAATTGCTAGAAACCATGCAAAAACTGTAATAAATCTTGCTAAATCAGACTTTCTTCAAAACCAAGCATCAAAACTACTTAACAACCCAAATGACAATAGAATATTCTGGTCAACTCTCAGTTCTTTCAATAATAACTTTAACAAGTCATCATTCATTCCCCCACTAAAATCTCCAGATGGCAACATTACAAATGACCCGCGTGGGAAAGCAGATATCTTTGCCAGTACATTTGCCAGAAATTCTACCTTAGAGGAAGCCAGCCAGAACGTCCCAGCACTAGAACTTAACTCTCCCGAAATTGTTCCACTTAAAATACAGACAAGGTACGTGAAATCCATCCTAGACAATTTACCTACCAACAAAGCTCTAGGCCCAGACGGAATTCCGCCAATTGTTTTGAAAAAGTGTTCCCCAGAACTTGCCTCTGTTCTTGCTAAATTATTCCGAATATACATCCGTACTTCTTCATTCCCTAATTCATGGAAAGAAGCTAATATCCACCCAATTCCAAAGAAAGGAAGTTCCTCTGACCCCTCTGATTACAGACCAATAGCTGTCACATCTTCTCTTGGTAAGGTTTTTGAAACTGTAATTCATAAGCACATAGTTTAACATCTTGAATCCAACAACTTAATTAGTGACAGACAGTATGGTTTTCGCCAAGAAAGATCCACCATTGACGTACTCAATCTCCTGACTCATACCATCCATCAATCAGTTGACTTACATGGTGAAACTCAAGCTGTAGCCATGTATATTTCTAAAGCTTTCGATAGAGTGTGGCACCATTCCCTGTTGTCCAAACTCCCTTGCTATGGACTAAACTCTTTTGTTCCTTTGATTTCCTCATATCTCAGCAACAGAAAAGTAAGAGTAAAAGTAGATGGTGTATATTCCAATTTCCACTCAATTAACGCCGGCGTGCTGCAGGGATCAGTTCTGGCACCAATTCTGTTCCTCGTTCACATTAATGATCTCTTATCTGTCACCCACAATCCCATCCATTCATATGCAGATGACTCAACACTTCATAGTTCATTCACACTCAGACATCCATTTACAAAGTCTGATATCTCCAACTCTCAACTCAGTACAGCCATCTCTTTAAATCAAGACTTATCCACGATCAGTGAATGGGGACAAAATAACCTTGTCTCATTTAATGCTAGTAAAACTAAATATATACAATTTACTAACAGACAGGTATTGCCAGAATCGTATATTACCTTCAGTGCTATAAATATTCCCATTTCCAAAAGTATTGAAATTCTCGGCGTCACGCTTAATAATGCCCCCAGTTTACCTCTCATGTCAGATCACTTGCTAAAACCGCCTCAAAGAAACTTGGATTATTGTACAGAGTCCATAACTTCTTCACTGACGAGCAGTTAGCTATAATTTATAAGAGTCATGTGCGTTCTCAGCTTGAATACTGCTCACCCTTGTGGAATGGATGTGGAGAGGTTGCATTAAAACAACTAGACAAAATTCAGAACAAAGCCGTTAGAATTATTAATAACTCTGCTATTACTAACAAACTACCTCCCCTACAAGGAAGAAGGAATGTTGTCCCCCTTGCGTTATTTTTATAGCAAATGCTCAGACGAAGTTGCGTCCATTGTGCCACCTCTCCATGCCTTCCCTCGTGCTACACGGGCATCTGGCAGCGCTCATGACTGGAATGTCACTTAGCCATTCTGCAGAACTTCTGCCTATCAGAATGCTTTCATTCCCCGAACTGCATCTCTCTGGAACTCGCTTCCCCAGAGTTGTTTCCCTCCAGACTTCAACCTACAGCTGTTCAAGTCTAACTGTTACAGATATTTTATGAACAGAGGACACCAGTAATCTGGTGTATGGATTTTTTTTTTTTTGTTCATTTGTTTTTCCTTCGTCTATTATGTTATAATAAAAAAATAAAAAAAAAGTATCCGACCGTAGGTTCTAAAAAATTAAATAGCTAACCTGTTGAGCTAGGACACTAATCCCCCCAAAAGTACGCCCCTTCTGACTTGACACACACAGCCCGGCGTTCTTTCTACTGCCTGAAACATTTTTCAAAATCGGTTTTCGGTATCTCATATAAGTACTTCGTCACATTCGTCATTGATCTCTTCTCTCGGATGAACGTTCTGCAGGACATGTTGGAGTGTGCAAATCGCGATCCATTCTTCCTGAAGACTGTTATCACTGCAGATGAGACTTTGCTGTACGTGTACGACCCAGCAACCAAAGCACAGCCATCCCAGTGGAAGCATGAAAGGTTGCATCGGCCAAAAAAAAAAAAAAAAAAGCACGACAGGTCTGCAGCAAGGTGAAATGCACTCGCATGTTTTTTTTTTTTTCGACTCCCATGGTACTGTGCATCAAGAATATGCACTACGAGTAGAAGGTCAGACTCTCAATAAACATTACTACCTCGATGTTATCTGTCGTCCTCATGACTCATATCGGCGGAAGAGATCAGAACTATGGAAAGCTGCAAGTTGGAAGCTGCAGCATGACAACAACCCTGCCAATCCTTCTCAACTGACTCGTGAATTTTTGGCCAAGCATAACATCCCGCAGGTCCAGCAGGCTCGCTACTCACCGGAAATGGCTCCGTGCTATTTTTGGTTATCCCCCAGGTTCAAAACTCCGCTGAGGGGTTCCCGATTTGAGACGAGAGCGGAAATCTTGTCGCATCCGACGAAGCACCTGCAGGATATACCGAAAACCGACTTTCAAAAAATGTTTCAATCAGTGAAAAGAATGATGGGCTGCGTGTGTCAAGTCAGAAGGGGACTATTTTGAGAGGGATTAGTCCTAGCTGAAAAGGTAAGCTATCTATTTTTTATAGAGCCTAAGATCTGATACTTTCCGAACAGATTTCGTATTTTGCAGCTACATTTAAACTGTAAGAAATCTGAACAGAAGGGCTTTCACATGCAAGGAGGAACTTGTATAGGATGAATAAAAGAGATGGAAGGAGAGAATAGTGAAGAATTAGCACTAAGCCATTACATGGCTATATGGCACTCTAGGAGTAGAAAGAAGGAAGGAAGAAACATTGAAGAACTTGCACGAAGTCATAATACGGTTATATGGCACTGCAGGAGTAGAGGAAAAGTAAAGGCCCGAAGAAACAAGAAAGGAAGGACAGAGGAGCAGAAGAGGACAGGAAGAAAAGAAGGACCGGAGGAAAAAAAAAAAAATTAATCGCCTCACACGACATGGAGGGATACTTGGTAGGCATTCCCCCCCCCCCTTCATAGGAGGGATAAAAGAGCTGTGCAACGGCTGTGGCTGCAATATTGATGAGAGATGAGGTGTTGGACGCTGTGGTGTGGTGATGATGGTAACTGTAGCTGTGGTAAGAATGCCGATAGTGACAGATAAGGGAGCGGTGATGATTACGGCTGCTGTGGCAGTGACAGTGATGGTATTTCGGGTGATAGTGACAGCTGTATTAATGACAGTGATACTCGTAGTTCTGTAGAGACAGCGGTTACTGTGGCCATGATAATGTTGAATTCGGTATTTGTGATAATGATACTGATCATGGTGGCAATGGTAGTGGTGCAGTAGCAATGTTGAAGGCATTGGAAGTGATAGTAATGATTAAGATCGACCACGCCGAATATCTGCCAGGGGTGACAATGGTTTATATAATCTGGCAATAGTGGTGATGACGGTATACTACTGATTTTTACATCTGTGCTTATGAAACTAGAGGAGTTGTTATTCCTTCCGACCCACTTGTGTGTGTGTGTGTGTGTGTGTGTGTGTGTGTGTGTGTGTGTGTGTGTGGACGCGTTTCCAAACCACCCAGGAGGTAGCGTCGTGGCTCGTTTTTATTCAAGTGGTGTCCCTGTCCTGACCTGACCTGCCTGGAGGGGTCAGGTCAGGGCAGGCCTAGTCCACCGGGTGCAGGCAGTGTTGCCACTACTGCTACCCAACCTACTCTGACCTAACAAACCCAACATTACCAAATTTAGCTGAAGCTTCTTATCTCAGACTGATGAAGTGACTTTACTGAAGTTGGTTATCTTACCTGACATTATCAGACTTAACTGAGAGTTCTTATCACTGACTAAGTGTTATGGCCGAAATGTGTTATTCCCCTCCCCCCATCTAAGCTAACCTAACTAGAAACCAGAAAATACTTACCTGGCCTTGGGTGATCCTTAGTCCTGTTGTCGTCCGTAAACTGTACTCACCTCCAGTTGTCCCTCTCACAAATCACATCAATTATAGACAACATGGAATTGGAAGTGTGGGCACTGAGAAGGAAGTGAGAGGCAATAGTGGCTAGGACAGCAATGATGTTATTGTAACAGATATTTAACATTTCATCAACAGAAAACTAAACAAAAAAGTATATGCTAAGGCCAGTTGCATGTAGAGGGTGAGATTACTCTGGTAGGGACTTACTGAGAATGGACAATAGGCAACCAGTTAAGATGGCCTGACGGGAGTCAATGGGGGGATAGAGGGCCCGAGCGAGACAAAGCTTCAGATGGAAAGATGCATGTCAAGCCAGATAATCTGGCAAGTGGATGGAGGACACGGCAGACAGAAGACAGTGGAGGAGGTGCACAATACCAACCAACCCAGACTGGGAATAAGGCCTAGAAGAATAACACGGAATTAGAAAGCAAACGGTGATAGTGGTGGCTTTGGTAGTGATGGGGAAAGTTGTTGTAGTAGAAATTAAGGTAGAGATGGCGATAATGGTAGCTGTGTTAATGGTAATGGTAGCTGTTTTAATGATAATGATAGTGGTTATCGTGATACTGACGATGGTACTCGCTCTGATAGTGATAATAATGGCTATAGTTGTAGTAGTAATGGTGACTATAGTATTCGTTGTGGTGTTGGGTCAGGTAATGTTAGTAACAGTGGTAGTCTTGGTAGTGATGGTGACTATAGTATTTGTGGTAATGGTGGATGTGGTAGTTGCGGTAATGATGTTTATAGTAGCATCCGAGGTACTGTTGTGATAGTGGTATTCATGGTAGTGATGGTTACTATAGTATTTGTGGTAGTGGTTGATATGGTAAGTTTAGTAGCTGTGGTATTATTAGCATCTGAGGTAATGTTAATGATAGTGGTAGTCTTGATAGTGAATATAGTGACTGTGGCAACTGTGACTGTAGCGGTGATACTGATGCTCATTATGGTGGTAGCGAGAGAGGTGAGCTTGTCTGCTGTAGTATCGATGTTCACTATATTGTGGTGGTAGTAATGATTTACACAGGCCCAGCTGAAGCACTAACAATTATGTTAAAATTATGGAAATATTGTTGTGGCAGGAATGGTGATGAAGGTACTGTGTGTGTGTGTGTGTGTGTGTGTGTGTGTGTGTGTGTGTGTGTGTGTGTGTGTGTGTGTGTGTGTGAGGGGTGCTGGGCTGACGTGTGTGACAGTGCTCTGTTAATATGACGATTTACAGGTAACTCAAGAACCGAGCTGCCGTAGTGATGTAACAGGCAAAGGAAGACCACATAATGCATACGTACAGGCAAGTAAGAACTTACTAAACTCTGAATATATTGTTTAATAACTGAAATCCAGTTTTGTTGGAAAGGCAAGCCCTCAAAGCGCCATCTGTCCACACACTTTTGTTTTTACCGCTGTGCCTCGCCCTGACCTCCTTGGTAAACAACTCGAACTTAAGAAATAGTTCAATACGTCAACACGGTAACATAATTAACACTCTTAGGCTCCTATATTCACTCTCTCTTGACAAATCCGGCGCTATGTGGAACAGACAACTGGATTTTTCCCGATCAAGATGAGTATTATGATGACGATATTAATGTATACAAATTCACAACTGAATATAATCGTACGGCAGTGACTGAAATATTATGTGAGGGTAAGTGGATACGGTATTAACTCTGGCAATCCTATACTCACTCCCACCGGCATTAAACCACTTGGCATCATTTGCAATAGAATAGTTCAGTTGTTCCATTAGCCATGCCTTTAGCAGCAAGATGCTATTCCTGGCCTGTGGGGTAAACAAATGACCAGAACCAAATGTCGCAGTGCTTGCCGCCAACATCACAGAAACATTCACCAGAGAAATGACCCGGATTATTCTGTACAATGGTATTATTATATGAACATTCGGAAAGTGCTTCTGTATTTGCATAACCTATGTTCTGTAGATTCATAATTTCCTCTCATACTGAGATATTAATCATAAATGGTCGGTTGTGGCAAAAAATGTGCCAAGAAATACTAAATAAAGTTTTATCCCACGGATGAAAAGTCTTCAATAATGTCAACTCATAAATCTCCGCCATACTGGCTGGTACTGTATTTAAGATTTTATTAACAGTTAGTGCATAACTGTAGTTTGCAAAAATGTAGTTTTCCCAAACAAAAGAAAAATGTACAGAACAATTCTGCTTTGTGAAAAAATTATCCTATGACAAACAAATTTATTTTTATGTATCTTTAGAATTAATATATTCAGCTAAATGTTATAGTGAATAAATATTTAGTCTAAATGGTAATTCTGACAAAAAATAATCCACTAAGACAAATCAAATTCGGTGAGCATGGCAACAAACAGTTTTTCCTCACGTATATTTTCTCCTTTCCTGCCGTGAGTGCTGTCCTCTACCTTCCTCATCTTCAACAGGATGACTCAAATCCACGGCATACACTTCCTGCACCGAGGCTCACTCGGGGGAATGTGTCTGTGTAGGATCCTAAGCTTCTTGCATGTTTTCTGGGTCCCAGTGTACTTCTCAGTTTCCCGTTGTATCTCCCCAGCCCTACACAAAGGACTGGGGAGGGGGAAGGGGGGGTTGGGTGGGAGTCGGTGGGTGTATGATGGTATTACAGTATGTCTGATACTGTATTCCTCTGTACCGCCCTTTCTTTTACTTTGTGAATGCATGAAATGTGGATGCGTTTAGACTGGAAGAGGGAGGTAGGCTCGGTTACGATGACTTTTCCCTTACCGTGTACAACCCCACTTCATTATGTATACCAAACTCTATATTTTCTTTGGATCATCATGATCACCCGTCTGCCTGTATAACACAACTTTACCCTCACCTCACAGCGCTTATACTCCCTCCAACAACTTTCTTTCCATCAACCTATCTACCTTTTTACCAATCAGTCAAACAACCGATCAATCTTGTCTGTTTATCCAGCTACCTATTTATCTAGATACTTATCTATGTATCGGTTTGTCACCTTCAATTGTTCATGAAAAATATTGTTCGAGAACTTAAACTCATAATTTTGTGCCTGGAGAAACGGGTCAGATTTGGCCTCAGTTATGGTTTCCAACCTTCACTCTCGTAGGTTATGTTGTACTCTGAAATACCTGGAAGAAAACAGACAAAAATTTGCCAGTGTCACCCATTAGCCTTGTGATAATGAAAGATCCCACTCTTAAGTTCTTCATTCCATAACAGCACACTTTGTAGTAATGATACATATTTTGTCCTAGTTCATTTCATCAACATTACACGTGTACCGCAGATATAATGCTACGTGAGGCCTCTCATACCCACCGTCCTCCAGATTAATACCTGACAACTTCACTCATCTTGGGAGGGACCTGTTAGTAACGGTGTTCCTGAAGCTTATATCTATCCTCTTCAGCTTGGAAGTCCTTCATTAGATGAACAGAATCGTCAGGAGGTAACAAGACTATATAAAAAAGCTATCCTTGTAACTCATCTGGTTATTTCCTTCACTACCATGACGTACTTGTCATATCAGTCTCACTAGCATCAGATTATTCTATTCAACGATTTTGTTGAATTCTACGTCATATATTGCTGATTAAGGCTACTAAACCCCAGCAGTTGGAACTGTGTCTTCTATGTTTAATACAATCGTCTGGTGATGTCGTTATCATGCTGAAACGGTTAATACTGACTTTAAGTTCACTTTCAGGCTGGGACAACTCTTGCATTCTATTCCTAATAATGACACACGATTATATTCAACTAAGCATGAACCGCTGGAAGCTAAGTGTTACTTGTATTAATATCGTTAACCCTGTCATGGTGGCGACAGATCTACATTGGTATTCCAGTCTAGATCTACATTGGTATTCCAGTCTAGCTGACACGGAAACATTACACTCAGCTGGGGATCATCGTAGTACACCGTGAGTATGAAACTAAACATACCTAATTCTATAGAACTTACGAAGTACAATTGTGTTCATTTAACCCGTCACGTCCCGAGGTTTTCTGCACCTCCGACATCCCCCAGTCCCGAGGTATTTTCGATTTTTTTTTTTTTTTTTTGGCTAAAACCTTCGCTTTTGGTGAGAAACGTCGAAAATTCATAGAGAAATCGCTCACCTGAGGTTTAAAGTGCCCAATCCAGGTAGGAGTTCCTCCTTACCTGAGTGGGTTTTCTAACATCCTGGCACCAAAGAAAACGAGTTCTATGGGAGGGTAACTATTTTATCCACTCATAAACGGTATTTATTTACTTGGTACGAATGTATATGTAGTATGAGAGTATATTGGTTTTCAAGCAGTAATAAAGGCATTATAAGCATTGTTTCACTCACTAACTAATCATCATACCTGACCTTTTTTTGCCACATTACCTGATCATTATTTCTGGCTGTTTCTTCTTCTAATGCTATGTAAACATTGTCCTCCACATTGTCATCGATTGGGGAATCACTCTGGCCCTGAATATCTTTACTAGCCAGGTCACTGGTAACAGGTCCTTTGCCAAGACAATGGCGTGAGGGGGGGAGGGGGGAGGTTAGCGGTGTAAGGCATTGTCCCTGCTTGGTATCTTGTACAGGAATAGAGGAAGGTGTCCCGTGTATACATACGAAAAATCACGCGCGAAAATTGAAAATTGTGCAAATTAGGGACCTTGCAATTGCAACACTACTTCTTCCTGTGAGATGGCAAATGTGCAGATGGAAAGAGTGACGCTAACTAAAGGATGACTGGTAATATCACACACATGCACACTGCATGCATATACTCGACACAATCTCTCTCTCTCTCTCTACATACTGTTTGCGATTTTTTTCCACTTTAAATGAATTTATTCCTCCTCCAGTATTTCCTCATTACACTGGACTTTCGTTTTTCTGCTTTATTCTCACCCGTTATCACGTTGTTCTCTTTTTATTGTTCTCATTCTCACGTCTCTGTCTTTCTGTTCTCTCTCATCTCTCTGCCTTTTTTATTTTCGTTCCTCAGCTCACTTATCTCTTTATCTCGTTTTCTCTCGACTCCCTTTTGGTCAGTTTCATTCTCACCTGCTGTTCTGTCTTTCCTACTTTGCGCACATTCGCTCAATATTTACTCTTACTCAGACAAATCTTGTTATCGTTAGTCTCAGTTGTCTTTAAATCTTTCCGTTTAACATTTTTATTTTTCATACCACGTTTCTTTTATCTCACATATTATACTTATCAAGAGATTTTTTTCAAGGTGTTGTATTCAGTTTTCCCTGACGAATGTTTGTCCGGATGCCCTCACGATTTTATTTCTGGACACAAATCCACCAAACACCATATCAACAATCCCAGTAAAGCCCCGTGTTATATTTAGCTCGGAACATTGCTACAGTTGAGCGAGTTCAGTCTGAACATGTCCTTGTAGCCAGTAATGCCTGCACGGGAGAGAGAGAGAGAGAGAGAGAGAGAGAGAGAGAGAAACAATACTGTGCTTAGCTCATCTGCGAGACAGTATACAGGGACAAACTTCTGGGAATGTCATGCATTTGCTCCCGAATATTGCCTCGCTAGTTCTCACCATTTTGGGGGGGTTAGGGATAAGCGGGTGAGGGGCACCTACTTTCTCCCTGGTTTCGTTTTTACCTGCGTCGCTAGATGCAAGGCTAAGGAGAGCAATGTCGACTACTTTGTTCTTTTGTTCGAAAGCTTTTAAACAAACCTTTACTGGATTCAGCAGTACCCATTTACATATGTTATGTTCCCATGCCTCCTCCCCATCACCAGCCACAGTTCCAACACATTCCAACCATGATTTTCCTAATTTCCGTGTTCTACCCCAAATGCTTTCATGAGAGAAACGATGCTAGTCCAATCCTCAAATCTTAGAGAATACACGCCTGAGTCAGCTTCAGCTTCTTTTATCTTCCATATCGATTTCTTACATCCCAAGTTCCTTTCCCTCCATCTTACCCCACTTTGTCGTCCTTCCTACCAATCTTCTTACAGTCGTTCCCTTAACTCCCTAAGCCTTCTCGCCCTCCTCGCTAGCTTTACCACCCTCTTCACTAGATTTTTGCCTGCCTCCTTGCCTGCCCGCCTCTCCTGCCAGCTCGTTTGTGATTGTCATGGAGAAGTTGATGTACAGTTGTTCCTGTCCATTCAGAGAAAACGTAGAAGCTGCCTACCCAGTCCTGTAGTATGAACACCGATTTGAAAGATCCACAAATTAGTAGTAGAAGTACCGTAGTAGTAGTAGTAGTAGTAGTAGTAGTAGTAGCAATAGCAGCAGCAGCAGTGGTGGTAGTAATAGTAGTAGTAGTAGTAGTAGCAACAGTAGTAGTAGTTGTAGTAGCAGCAGCAGCAGCAGCAGCAGCAGCAGCAGCAGCAGCAGTAGTAGTAGCAGCAGTAGCAGCAGCAGTAGCAGTAGCAGTAGTAGTAGTAGCAGTAGCAGTAGCTAGTGGTAGTAGCAGCAGTAGCAGCAGCAGTAGTAGCAGTAGCAGTAGCAGCAGCAGCAGCAGCGGTAGCAGTAGTAGTAGTAGTAGTAGTAGTAGTAGTAGTAGTAGTAGTAGTAGTAGGAGTAGTAGTAGTAGTAGTAGTAGTAGTAGTAGTAGTGGTAGTGGTAGTAGTAGTAGTAGTAGTAGTAGTAGTAGTAGTAGCAGCAGCAGCAACAGTAGTAGTAGTAAGGTGGAAGTTAGCGTATGGGAGCCCAGCACACATATACTAAAGAATCAGAGAGAGATATCTGTCCTTCTTCCACTATTAAATATCATTATAAGCTTTGGAGGTGAGCTGACACCCACTAAAAATAATGGTGGATAATTGTATAAATTCAATAACATTGTCAAGGAACCAAACACATCCATCCATCATCCAATCCTACGTTGCCCCATGAGGAGCGTAGGTGCCCGGGGCTAGGCAGTTGGTCCCGACATTTAAGATGAGAGTGACCAACCTCACTCATCCCTGAGTGGCACCACGTGAACAATAAACCCCAACCACCCCTTGGATATAAATCTTCACCGGCTCAATCCGATTGGAGCACAATAATTACCCATTAAACCACCAGGCGCCAATATTTGGTTATATGGTTACCACCCAGCATAGTAAATAGTTTCCTGGTGTACAGGAAACCATTTGGCTTGTCACTTAGTGTAGAGTCACCCATAGGCAGAAGAAAGAGGAAAGAATGAAGGAATGAAAGACAGAAGAGGGAGTGTAAAGTCACCCGTAGGCAGAAGGAAGAGGAAAGAATGAAGGAAAGAAAGATAGAAGAAGATGGAAGGAAAGAAGGATGGAGGAGAGGACAGGGCAGACACCCGAGAGCAGCACTACACTGAGTACCGATCTGAAAAGTTTCTTTTAAACCCATGTGCTTAATTTCCCCTATTTCTGATCGTTTCTGTTTTGGGGAGAAAGTTGATCCCCCCAGAATCACTGGGGGGTTTACGCTTCCCCCAGAGCAGCATTACAGGTGAGAGTCCATTGTACAGCATGTACTAAGATATCCAAGCTATATCTGCCATCCTTTCACTGTTTTGGGGAATTCTTATTTTGGTGAGGAGGACTCCCCCGCCCCCAAAATTATGGGTAATAAATTGCATATAGTTGATAACCTTCGGAGTAACTAGATGAACTCACCTGGGAAGCTTTATTCTAATCCATGAATAGCCTAGGAGTTGTTCACACACACACACACACACACACACACACACACACACACACACACACACACACACACACAGAGCTTGACTTAATTATCCAGGTTTTGATATATTCAAGAAACAAGTAGAAATTCTTGGAAAATATTGGCCAGTTCTTTTTAAAGAGCAAAAACGATTTATAAAAAGCATATTTATATTTTACAATATGTTGTAATTCCTTACTATTATTAAAGAGAAATTAATATGTACTTAATCATATAATGATAAATTCGGAACCTTCAAGAAAATTCTACGAGTGTCTATAGATATATTCACTGAATTACATCACATGTAGCAAAATAAATAAAACACTCTAGAAAGCGACCTGTACATGTATTTTTAGAAGATGTTATTTTTCTTTTTGCGTGTGTGTGTGTGTGTGTGTGTGTGTGTGTGTGTGTGTGTGTGTCTAAATCTGAGACTGTCCTTGAATCTTCCCTTCACACCTGCCATCCCCTAGCACCGCACCGACAGGGAACCTCTATCATTAATTTAAAAAAAAAAAAAAAAAAAGTCAGGGCAGAAAACAAACGTATTTTGCACTCCCGTGGACAGAGGCGAAATTATGAGGATCGGAGACAGAAAGGAACGACTGTGATAAACTTGGTAAAAGGCTGAGCCAGAGTGATGGTTGTAAGAAATGAATTCCCTTTGCACACAGGTTTAAGAGGAAGCCTAGACATAGACACCCACAAACACCTCAGTTTTTAATAATTTCCCTTCTGAGAAGTATATTAGAAAAGGGGATATAAAAAGACACGATGGAGGCAATTATATGGTAATTAAATATATATTAATGCTTTCAATACTATGATGTCTTCATTCTACCTTTCTTGCTTCTACCAGACCACATCTCTCTTAAGAAAATAACTTTGAAGGGCTCAGAATCAGTCTGCGCCAACTACCTTCACCTCACGTTATCTCTTTCAAGCTGCATAAAATTGCGTCATGGATTTCACATATTCGGAGTTTAGCAGAATTTCTCAAGATACTAAAAACTGACATAAGTATGGAAGGTCTAAAAAAAGATAATAATAATATTTGACTGGGTATGGATCCCCCAAACCTGCCATTGATTGGTTCGGAAATAGCAGCAGGTCAGTCACACTGACAATATTTGAGGACGTAGGGGAGGCACGCTGGTGGATATCAAAATATGAGAATGGGTGAATCGTTTCACTGCGAGGCAGTAATATTACATTTTATTTTGTGGAACCAAATGAGATTGTTCTGCGAAGAGAAGACGTCTTTCAGTAAAAGTTAATGATGACTGTATCTTACCCACCCATGTCGAGAAGTGTATCCTAAAGTGAACAAAACCTGGAGATACCAAGATCAATATACGAAACACATCAATTGATAAAGCTGGCTAAATGTAAGGGCAATGTGACTTAATTACAAGCACGGTAAAAGCCAGACCCTTTCTCTTTCTCTCCATTTTAGGTGTTGCAGCACTAAGGTGGACTACCATAGTTCACTATTGTACATCTAAAGTTAGATGATCAGCTTACATCCCTTGGGAACGTTCCATGATACAAAATTTTCCAGCCACATAAAGGGCATGGAACCTGTGCGCATGGCAAGACCGTTACTCCGAACTGGATCTTCTTACACGTAAATCAACAGATGTCTAACAATTATAACGGTTGGGGGAACAGGATCATGCATGGCATCCTAAGACCCGTAGGCCAGATCTTTTAAGCGGTAAGAGACTCTTCAGCGTCCCTGGTGGCATTATACATGCCACAAAACATCCTCCCATTTCCCAGGTTCAGACCATGGCTCGCAGTGAACTTTTCCATCATAAACCGAATATTGATACTACTGCAAGCCACTATATCACCCCGACCCCTCTCTGCCCCCACATGTCTACGACAGCTTCCATGTCCACGCAGCACGAGTCGTAAAATATTGTTTACAAAAGCATTCCTAGTTAAAGCTGCTGACCAGGTTGAGAAAGGGCGCGGAATGAAATGCTTTTATCCTCTGCCAGTCAATGACTTACCTCATTGTCTGTATCTCCAGACGTATTCGTTCAGCTTACTTCAGTAGTCATATTACAACTAAAGAGGTAAAACTGCCTTCCATAACCCTGACACTACTACAGGTCTTTCACAAGCTGAATAAAATTCCATGGAGAGTGTACACACACACACACACACACACACACACACACACACACACACACACACACACACACACACACAATAACTTAACATTTTCAAGGCCGTTTTCCCGCCCGTACATACGTCATTTATTATTCTGTTTACTCGTAGTCTGTGGTGTGTCACTAACCATATCAGAGCAACATTGCACAGGCTCAGACTTGCCAGCCAGGCCAAAAGTGCCAGAGAGAGAGAGAGAGAGACAGAGACAGACAGACCGACAGAGAGACAGAGACAGAGAATCGCAGATACATGCACATTGATAAAGACACATTTCAAGTGATTGTGGCATGCATATTGAAGCGAGTCTGTGAAGAGTAATAGACAAAAACTACATTTAAGTTGAATCAAGAACTACGTCAAAGAGGCGAAGGACGCCTGACACATAATGTTGTTGTTGTTCCTGTGGTGGACATCTTTGTATGCTTTGTCAACAAAGGTCTCTCAGCAACACACTTTTCCACCACATACTTATTTCTACACAAAATACACTAACGCCCACAGTCTCGCTCTCTCTCTCTCTCTTTCACACACACACACACACACACACACACGCACGCTCGCTGGCTCAGAGGTAGCGTTCCCGCTTGCCATCTGGCAGACGGGAGTTCGCGCCTCGCTCAGGCTGCGAAAAGTTTCACTGACGAAGTGGGCGGTTATTGTCCCCCTTGAGCAAGGGGACGGGTGTGTGAGTGTGTGCAGGTCACAGCCTTGCCCTTAGATCGGACTATCTGAGCTCTCAGCTCCCTTCCGGGAGGGTAAAAGCTGACAATCACGACCATCAAGTGATCCTCACCAACTCGGTGAATTACACAGGGACAAGATAGTTAAGCAAACACTGGAAACTTCTTTCCTGGAAACGGTAGATAAAATGTATAAAGATACGGTTCACACACAGACACACACACACATACACACACACACACAGACTGCATGTAATCAGAATAAAATACAAACTAGGAAGCGCTCACAGAACGCATACTTCCGCCAGTGCCATTAAAAAGGATCCGGATCCGGATCCGCCACAAAATTTAACAAATTCGTTCTAGGTCCATGGCCCACCTTTCCAGAAAATTCCATTGAAATTAATGGAGAACTTTTGGAGATCATGTGCGGGATACACCGGATCTGACTCTGACCCAAAATTTAATCATCTATTCATTGGCTCAAGGCCCACCCTTCCACTAAATTTCATCAAAATCCGTTCATAGCTTTTTGAGTAATCCGGCTAGCAGACAGACAGAAAGACAAACAAACAATGAGACAAACGCGGGGTAAAACATATACCTTCTGTCATAGGCAAATTAAGTCACTGGACTGAAAGGGTTACTTTACGGAGGACTTACTGTTCCACGGCCAGTGAAGGAATGGAGGCTGTTTTCCACATTCTTTCAAAATTATTCGCAGTTTCACCAAGGTTTTCCATCATCTGTTTACTCGGTCGTCAAAATACAGGTAATTTCATCAAGGTCACCGACATCCCATAATGAATTTATGTTGTGGCTGTGCCGGCCATATAAATACTCGTAATATTGCCAACCGCACACCGCCGGCAAAGGATGGTAGCCGACCCCTGCATTATATCATGTTACTGTCTTCATTTACCTGTACCTTTTACCACCGTAATTTTATCTGGTTTGTTGTTTAACCTGCCCCGTCCCGACCACTTTCTCACCACTGTGTCACGAATCAATTCGCAACATTTCCCTTTTGTGAGAAGCCACGAAGCATTAGTGGAGGGCTCACTGTGTATCGCTCAGCTAACCGTTTCTCCCTCCATTTCGGAGTATACTTTTCAAAACATTCGTCACTGTTTTCAAAAGTGACCGATTTAATGCACTTCACTAAGTGCTGTACTGAGCGATACTATTGTTCTTTATTGTTCGTCTCTGCTTGCCTCTGACCGTTAGAAAATGCGGCCACTGCTCCCTTTTGTTCCCACGACTTATTCAGTCCAGTGTTTGCTCTGACGGAGGAAGGATCTGTGCTCCAACAAGTGAGAAGTCAGCCAGGCTCTTCTTAGACCACAGTCTCCAGTGCTCCCACCTTAGTGGTGATACAAAGCATTCATCGACTGGTATTTCCTTTTTGTATAATCCTAGTTTTAAGAGTTTAGTTAAGGTGTTTTTTCCTAGGCGTAAGTATTTAGCTTTTGTGTGAGTGAATGAGTGCGTCTCATTGATTTGATTTGAAATGTAACGTTAAATTTATTTTTGTAATCAATAAATTTAACAGTTCCTTTTCTTGAGCTTCATGTAAAGTAAAATCTTGTTTCATTTCTCCATAATTAACCTTATTTCCCACATAGCTCCTAGCTTGCATAAACGTTTGCTTTCATAACTGGTACTTAGACCAGTCTTGTTGTATTAACTTAAAATCCGTTGTGCCAGATAGGAGTTAAAGCATCAGCAAGAGCCTGATATTATTATTAGTATTAGTTATTTATTGTCAGGGGTGAAGTAACTTTCTCCAGAGGCTAACAGTACAGTAAGTCAGCAATTGTGAGTAATTAGTCTCTGCTGTGTACTGTTGAGAAAGTTTTTGAATTCTCGTTCTTAGAGAATCGTTGCACGATTTAGCAAGACAATCATTGTCCCTGCTCTTCAGTATTATTGAATATTATTATCAATTTAAATAATATTTAAGCATTTATTTTAAAAACACCGTAATATCATAAAAACCCCGTGACAATTGGCGACCTCATTCCAGGATATTAACTCCTAACCCTAAAGCTATTCACGAGATAGTGCTCACTCATTCATATTTAGGTATTTATCATTAAAGTTTATAGACACAAGTTTACTGGTGTTTACCGTTAATTTAGCAAGTGAATTTTGCTTTATCAATCCATAGAGTACTTAATTCTAGTTTATTTTTGGTAACGCCAGACGATTTTATTCGCTCCTGGGAAGTCGCCGTACCCATTGTGTTTATTATTGAGTCTTCCCAGTCATTTGCATTTTTGCTTTAATCTTTGCCAGTTAACTAGATAAGACTGGTCACCACTAACTTGTGTCTGTGTTCTTTACTTGTGTTTATTAGCATTTGTTCGCTAAGCAGTCAGTACTCAGTTTCGGTTACTTAGTAAATTGAGCTAGCATCATGGCAGCCAGTGCTTATGTACAGGAAGCCAAAGATATGGGTCTCACTGACCCAGAGAAAATACAGAGTTACGTTCTCTCACGGTTTAATTACGAGCAAGAACGTGAGGAAGATGCTCGTGAACGAGAGCGAGAACAGCGCGAATACGAGCGAGAACAGCGCGAATACGAGCGACAACAGCGCGAACACGAGCTAGTACAAGAGCGAGAACAGCGCGAATACGAGCGTGAACAGCGAGACAAAGAACGAGAACACGAACGTGCCGAGCGAGAAGCACGCGAGAGACATGAACTTGAAGTGCTGAAGCTCAAGCGAGATTCCTTGGCTTCAGACACGTCTGCTGCAGTTGGTCCAAGCTCCACGAGCGTTCTCCCTGCACATGTCCTGGCGACCCCACGCATCAAGCTTCCTTCATACAAGGAAAGCGAGCGATTCGAGCCGTACATAGCTCATTTTGAGGACATGGCAGACTTATATCAACTGGATGAGGCAGCTAAGCGGATCCAATTCCTTAGTTTATTTGAGGGCCCCGCCCTCGATATTCTCCACAGAATTCGTGGAGACAATCTCACATATGAGATGATGAAAGCTGCACTCATTAGGGCGTATGGTCTCACAGTAGACGACGCCAAAGTTCAGTTCATGCGAGCTCGTCTCCAAGACAAGGAGACAGCTGTTCAGTTCCTTGATCGTCTCACAGCTTACATAAATGAGTGGATGGAGAAAGATGAAACTCCTTCCACGCATGAGGGTATAATTGACCTTATGCTGCGTACACAGCTAGAGAGGTCGTGGCCTGCTGAGCTCATAGCACAGCTTAAGATCTGCCAGGTGAAAGATGCCAGCCAAATGGCAGAGAAGGCTGACGCATTCTTTACTGCATACGGGTATCAAGCTCGTAAGCAAAACACCTGGAGCAGAAAAGATACTGCCAAGTCTGGGAAGCCGTCTCAGACTGAATCCCAGCACCAAGGCCGTTCTCAGAGTAATGGTCAAGGTCCAAGCAAACCACAGAAGGACCAGGGGCAGAACACTCAGAAACCTGAGTGGAAGCGGTACAACAAGCACCCCAACCAGCAGCAGTTTCCCAAGCATCAGCAGCAATACAAGGACAAGCCACGTAACCCTCAGTCAGGTCAATTAGTGTATCAGAGGCAGGAGGCAAATGCAGCCTTCATTCCACAAGTACCCGGTGGTGCCATCTCTACCAGTACAGGTACTTCCCAACACTTCACAAGTCCCCCTCCGACCATGAACTCTCCTCAGACACCTAGTTCCCAGGGCGCCACGTTTGCTCCATCGGTTGTTCCGCAGTCTCATGAATGACTGGCTGCTACCTCCTCAGACCCTTCCACCAGCAACACTGCCTTTCTTGTTCAGCCAGGGTTTGTGGGAGGTATTCCTGTGAAGGTCCTGAGAGACAATGGTTCCTCAGGTTGCTCTGTTAAGCAGAATTTAGTTCGGCCTGAGCAGTATACAGGTCGACAGATCCATGCAAGCCTTATTGATGGATCAGTGAGATTGTTCCCTGAGGCATGTATCCAGGTGGCATCTCCATTTTATACTGGTACGACACTTGCAGTTGTCATGCCAGAGCCTCTATTTGACTTTATAGTAGGCAATATTAATGGAGTCAAGGATAGTTGCTCCGATGACGCTACTCAGACTTCGGCTGCTGCGGTAACACGAGCCATGGCTGAGGCTCCAGACTGTGTCACCCCAGTGATCATTGAATCGCCGCAAGATCTGATGTGTAGTCAACTTGTTGTACAAGAACAACATTCTGACCCGACACTTGCTACCGTGCGGAACAAACAAAAGGATCGAGTGATAAAGTATTCACGGGGAGGTCGAGCCAAGTTCCTTCGTAAACAAGGACGGCTCTACCGTGAGTCACGAACACCTGAGGGCGAGGTTCGACTGCAGTTTGTCGTTCCCGCCAAGTACCGAATAGCAGTGTTACAATGGGGTCATTGTTCAGCCTCAGGAGGTCACATGGGCAAAAGGAAGACCCAGGGCCGTATCCGAGCTGACTTTTTCTGGCCAGGGATGGGACGAGACATAGATAGTTTTGTCCGTTCCTGCAGTGTGTGCCAAAGTATCACCACTAATCAGGGACATGCCCTTCCTGTGCCATTTGTAACCACACCCATAATCTCTGAGACAGTTGAGAGACAGGGTAGTGGTGAAGTGGGTGCAGACCTGACGTCTCGCCCATTGGCCCCACAGGACACATTATGTCCAGGGCCTGTACATACATATTATGTACCGTAAGTTAAGGGGGAAGTTGAGAGGCGACTTGAGGCTATGGAAGACCCAAGTTTGCATAAGGATTCTCAGCTTCCCGGTACTAATAGAAGTACTGTAGGTTAAGGGGGAAGTTCGAGAGAGAACTCCGTAGAGGCAACTTGAGGCTATGGAAGACCCAAGTTTGCACAAGGATTCTCAGCTTCCCGGTACTAATATATGTACCGTAGGTTAAGGGGGAAGTTCGAGAGAGAACTCCGCAGAGGCGACTTGAGGCTATGGAAGACCCAAGTTTGCACAAGGATTCTCAGCTCCCCGATACTAACATAAGTATTGTAGGTTAAGGGGGAAGTGAGAACTCCGCAGAGGCGACTTGAGGCTATGGAAGACCCAAGTTTGCACAAGGATTCTCAGCTTCCTGATATTAATATAAGAACTGTAGGTTAAGGCACAGGTTGAGGACCCATGTGCAGTTCGAGGCTATGGAAGACCCAAGTTTGCACAAGGATTCTCAACTTGCCGACACTAATCGTGTGCTAAAATTAATGGCGACCTCGAATGTATGTCGTAGCACTGACTGCTAGGCAGAGAGAGTAATTGTAACATGATAAAATTTTGTCTCATTGACACTTTTGATGCTCCACCTTAATTGGTTTTGCAGGTTCAGCAATGGGTGTAGCAGTTTTGTTGTGCGGACCAGCTGATCATCTGCCGCACGCTGCCGCCTCTTCTCCTCTGCCTTCGTCGTCGCCATATTATTTACTGTGTCATTTTACACATAGGTACAGTTACACTACAACTGTCACACCTACACCGTGTATTACATACATCACGCTACACAACAATTAGTTGTCAGTGTAAATGTAGCGATTTTTTGCTTAGTTTGACCTGAGTACAGGATTTTCACCGTCGTCACGGAGTTTTTCCCTCAAGCTTGCTTCTATTAACGTAAATACGAGGTTTTTTTCGCTCACTGATGACTGCGACTTTCTCCTGTAGCAGGATAGCACACACACCACAGTGTGAATCTTGTGCGAATGACTTAGGATGTGTACACATATATATATATATCCACAAATTTTTTCCCATAAGGAAAAAATTTAACTTTGTAAGGGCGTAATGTCATGAATCAATTCGCAACATTTCCCTTTTGTGAGAAGCCACGAAGCATTAGTGGAGGGCTCACTGTGTATCGCTCAGCTAACCGTTTCTCCCTCCATTTCGGAGTATACTTTTCAAAACATTCGTCACTGTTTTCAAAAGTGACCGATTTAATGCACTTCACTAAGTGCTGTACTGAGCGATACTATTGTTCTTTATTGTTCGTCTCTGCTTGCCTCTGACCGTTAGAAAATGCGGCCACTGCTCCCTTTTGTTCCCACGACTTATTCAGTCCAGTGTTTGCTCTGACGGAGGAAGGATCTGTGCTCCAACAAGTGAGAAGTCAGCCAGGCTCTTCTTAGACCACAGTCTCCAGTGCTCCCACCTTAGTGGTGATACAAAGCATTCATCGACTGGTATTTCCTTTTTGTATAATCCTAGTTTTAAGAATTTAGTTAAGGTGTTTTTTCCTAGGCGTAAGTATTTAGCTTTTGTGTGAGTGAATGAGTGCGTCTCATTGATTTGATTTGAAATGTAACGTTAAATTTATTTTTGTAATCAATAAATTTAACAGTTCCTTTTCTTGAGCTTCATGTAAAGTAAAATCTTGTTTCATTTCTCCATAATTAACCTTATTTCCCACATAGCTCCTAGCTTGCATAAACGTTTGCTTTCATAACTGGTACTTAGACCAGTCTTGTTGTATTAACTTAAAATCCGTTGTGCCAGATAGGAGTTAAAGCATCAGCAAGAGCCTGATATTATTATTAGTATTAGTTATTTATTGTCAGGGGTGAAGTAACTTTCTCCAGAGGCTAACAGTACAGTAAGTCAGCAATTGTGAGTAATTAGTCTCTGCTGTGTACTGTTGAGAAAGTTTTTGAATTCTCGTTCTTAGAGAATCGTTGCACGATTTAGCAAGACAATCATTGTCCCTGCTCTTCAGTATTATTGAATATTATTATCAATTTAAATAATATTTAAGCATTTATTTCAAAATTACCGTGATATTATAAAAACCCCGTGACACACTGGTACCCCCCAATCCCGACCATTTTTCGACCCTTTTTTTTTTTTTTTTTGCTAAAACTTTCGCTTTTGGTCAGAAACAATGGTCAGTGACAAAGAAATTGTTCCCCGGGGTCCATAATTACCCTAAACAGGTATGCCTTGGTCACACCTGGCACCGTGTTCTCCGTAGGTGGTCTGAGCCTCTAACGTTTTCTATGGTATTATAAGTCTGGGAAACCAATGAAAGTAAGTAGATATGTATTTATTACAAACATGAAAATATGTGATAAAAGAGTATATTGGATTTTATACAAAAATAGAGCAGAAATAAGCATTGTACCATCGTGCGAAACGAGCAAAATCGGGAACTTGGTCACGATGAATCGCTAACATTCTAAAATCATGATACATATCATTTTTTTTACTTACATAATACTTCTACAATAACATTATACCATTTTACATTTTATTGAACTGTTTTTACGTATTCACAGGCCTTTTGATAACATTTAGCGTAATGTTAGCGCTTATTTACGTAGTGAGTGAACTCGCTGTGACTGTTGTTTCAACTCGTATTGTGTTTTTTCTACTTACATAATAGTTTTCTAATAACATTATACACTTTTCAACTTTATAGAACTGTTTTGAGATAATTTCAGGCCTTACGTAAATATATAGCGTAATAATAGCGCATAATAACACACACGGTGAAGTCGCTATGACTACTATTTCAACTTACAACCTATTTTTGTACTTATATAATAATGGAGTAGATGGGAAGTTGTTGAATGCTGTGAAGAGTATGTACGATGGTGCGAAGGCTGCAGTGCGTGTGGATGGTGAACTATGTGAATTTTTCTCTTTGAAAGTTGGGTTGAAACAGGGATGTGTCATGTCTCCATGGTTGTTCAATCTGTACATGGATGGGGTAATAAAAGAGGTACAAGGTAGGGTAGTGGATGTTGGAGTGGCCCCTAGTGAGAGAGGGTCGTGTTTGGAAACTCCCTGTACTGTTGTTTGCAGATGATACTGTGTTGTTGAGTGAAGACGAAGGGGAGCTGCAAGGCTTGGTGGATGAGTTTGAGAGAGTGTGTAAGAAACAGAATCTAAAGGTGAATGTAGGGAAGAGTAAAGTGATGGTCTTTGAGAGAGGTGAAGTTAGTGAATGTACAGAGAGGTTGGAAGGTGAGGAATTGGAAAATGTGAGTACGTTTAAGTACTTGGGTAGTGTGATGAGTAAGGATGAAGGTTTGGAGGGTGAAGTGCTTGAAAGGGTACAGCAGGGAAGAAAGGTTGCTGGTTCTTTGAAAGCAGTGATAAGAAACAGGGAAGTGAGCATGGAAGTGAAAAAGTTACTACATGACAGTATTGTGATACCAACTCTAACGTACGGAAGTGAAGCTTGGACATTGTTGGAAGGACACAAGTCAAGAGTGAGAGCAGTGGAAATGAGTTATTTAAGAGGAGCCTGTGGAGTCACATGGAGAGACAGGCTGACGAATGAGGATATAAAGGAGCGTTGTGGTGTGGATGTGGATGTGATAGGAAGCGTTATGAGGAACACACTGAGGTGGTTTGGCCATGTGGAGAGGATGGAGGGTGAAAGACTGACGAAGAGCGTGTATGTGAGTGAGGTGGAGGGGGGAAGAGGGAGGGGAAGGCCGAGGATGAGATGGAGGGATGGGGTGGAGAGGTATATGAGAGAGGGGGGTGTGAGTTGGGAGCAGGGCACTGAAATGGCGGGGGACAGGGCGACTTGGAGGCGATTTGTTTGTGGCCACCCCAAACGGGATTGAGGCGTCTGGCAATAGATAGATAGATAGATAATAATTCTCCACTAACATTGCACATGTTTACACTTGATATAATTGATATCACATAATTTCAGACCTTACGATTCAACTGAGCGTCATATTAGCGCGTACTTACACAGTGAGTGTTATCGCGATATCATATTTTCATCTTACACTAGTATTCAACTTATAAATTACCTTACTACTAACATTACAACAAATTCCACTTTATATAATTCCTATCACATACTTACTGACCAGAATGTTCTACTGAGCGTAATATTTTCGCAGATTTACACAGTGGGTGTACTCGTGACATCAAATATTACAACTTACACTATTGTTCAACTTACACGTTTTATTCATGCTAACATTACACCCGTTTCCACTTTATATTCTTGCTATCACATATTTACTGACCAAAGTGTTATACTGAGCGTCATATTTTCGCAGATTTATACAGTGGGTGTAGTTTTCATATCACTTCGTTCAACTTACACTATTTCTCAACTTATACATTACTTTCCTGCAAACATTACACCCATTTTAAGTTTATATAAGACTTGGCACATACTGACTGGCCTTACCATTATACTGAGCGTCATATCGCCATCCCACACAGTTTCAGTAGTGTAGGAAGTTATGGTACTCTCTGAAACATGGCTGAAGGCACAACGCAACATTGGTGGTGGTGGGGGAGGTGGAGAGCGGCGCCTTTCATCACTCGCACTTCTCTTCCCTCTCCCTTTTCCTTTACCCTTTCCCTTCCCTTTCCTTCCTTTCCCCACATCCTGGGGCTGTGTGGAGGAAGTTTGGGAATATTGTATGGCGAAAGACGTGCTGGGGAGTGGCTCCACCTCCTCTCCCCTAGGCCTACGTGCACCACGTGCTCGTGCTGCCTCCCTCACACCACTTCTCTTTCACCCCGCACTCCCACCACACCACTTTCGCCTTCCCCAGACAAAACACTAGGCCATACTTTATTTGCCTTCTCGCCCCACCTTCTGATCCTCGGGGTGAGATTTTTTCCTTCCCCAACCACAAGGCAACATCACGTTCTAAGCCGCTGTCATCGTCATCGTCCTCATCCTCGTCCTCATCAGAATCTCTCTCTAGGGGATGGAGAAAGGTCCATGCAGGTGTTTTGGGTGCAGGCTGGCCTTCCCTTGCCTTACGATACGTGACATACCGCTTTTTCCAGAGCGAAGGGACCTCCTCATCACTGCTTGTTATTTCCTCCTCAGGCTGCACATAATCTCGATCCACCACATCATCATCAAGTGGAGAATCACTATCTCCAGTGAAGGCATCCAGGGAGGATTGTATTTCGTCGTCTGAGAGACCTTTATGCGCCATGTCTGACCTGGGTCGCTGCTAACAGGTGAGTGACCGAGACAAGGGTGAGCGCAGGTCACGCGGGGTCTGGGACGCTGCCTGCCTGGGGGCAGGTAGGGGAGGTTTGGGTACGTGGGCGAATCGAAAATCTCGCGCGAATTTTGAAAATTGTGGAAATTATGAACCTTGCAATTGCAGGACGTTGAAGTACGTCAACGGGATTGGCAGTGACATAACGTGAGGACGTGGAAGTACGTCGACGGGACGCCACGGGTTAAACATTTCTCGCTATATGTCGCTCTCTCATACTTGTATATTTTTTAAAATCAATCTCTCTTTCCTTTACTGAAGCATATTTCATTGTAATCATACGACAGTCATACTAGATATTCAATTTTGGGGAGTCCCCACGTAGAAAGGAAGTTAACGAAAACTATATTTAAACCTGCGGTTGGAAAGGTACACTCTAATGTGCATAAAATCTTTTGTAGATGAAAAAGGAAAAAAAAAAAAAAAACAGTAAGCAATGCGCCTTTGGCTTTAAGAAGTTACGTTTACAATAAGTTACAGAAATTTTTCCTGTTGGTGTTCCATTACTTCTTCTACAACTGATTAGCCACTTTTCCACAATACACAGTACCACATGTATCTTAAACGCAGTGAGAGTTTGAAAAAGAACTTTTGTTGTAATGACATTAAAAATGTAGTTCTATATACTGATATCGTGTGTCTAATCAACTTTCATACATCACAGCGTTTCAGGTCTTCCAGGATTTTTTTTTTTTTTTTTAATAAATGACAGAACGGAGGAAGGAAAAACAAATGAGTAAAAAAAATAATCCATACACCAGATTACTGGTGTCCTCTGATCATAAAATACCTGTAACAATTAGACTTGAACAGTTGTGGGTTGAAATTTGGAGGGAAACAACTCTGGGGAAGCGAGTTCCAGAGAGATGCAGTTCGGGGAATGAAAGAATTCTGATGGGCAGAAGTTCTGCAATATGGCTGAGTGACATTCCAGTCATGAGCGCTACTAGATGCCCGTGTAGCACAAGGGAAGGCATGGAGAGGTGGTACCATGGACACAACTTCATCTGAGCATTTGCCAAAAAATATCTGTAAAATAATGCATGGAAGGCAACATTCCTTCTTACTTCCAGGGAGGTAGCTTATATGTAACAGCAGGGTTGTTAATAATTCTAACAGCTTTATTCTGAATTTTGTCTAGTTGTCTTAATACAACCTCTCCACAACCATTCCACAAGGGTGAGCAATATTCAAGCTGAAAGCACACATGACTCATAAATTATAGCTAACTGCTCATCGGCAAAGAAGTTACGGACTCTGTACAATAATCCAAGTTTCTTTGAGGCGGTTTTAGCAAGAGATCTGACATGAGAGGTCCAGCTGAGGGCACTGTTAAGTGAGACACCAAGAATTTCAATACTTTTGGAGATGGGAATATTAGTAGCACTGAAGGTAATGTACGAATCTGGCAATATCTGTCTATTAGTAAACTGTATATATTTAGTTTTACTAGCATTAAAAGAGACAAGGTTGTTTTGTCCCCATTCACTGATTGTAGATAGATCTTGATTTATGGAGATGGTTGTACTGAGTTGAGAGGTAGAGATATTAGACTTTGTAAATGGATGTCTGAGTGTAAATGAACTATGTAGTGTTGAGTCATCTGCATATGAGTGAATAGGATTGTGGGTGACAGATAAGAGATCATTAATATGAACCAGAAAAAGGGTTGGTGCCAGAACTGATCCCTGTGGCACGCCGGCGTTAACTGAGTGGAAATTGGAATATACATCATCTACTTTTACTCTTATTTTCCTGTCACTAAGATATGAAGAAATCAAAGGAACAAGACGTTAGTCCATAGAAAGGAAGTTTGGACAGCAGGGAACGGTGCCATACTCTGTCGAAAGCTTTAGAGATATCAAGAGCTACTGCATGAGTTTCTCCAAAAAGATCAATTGATTGATGGATGGTATGAGTTAAGAGATTGAGTATGTCAATGGTGGATCTTTCGTGGGGAGAACCGTATTGTCTGTCACTAATTAAGTTGTTGGATTCAAGATGTTTAACAATGTGCTTCTTAATTAAAGTTTCAAATACCTTACCAAGAGAAGATGTGACAGCTATTGGTCTGTAATTGGAGGGGTCAGACGAACTTTCTTTCTTCGGAATTGGAGGATATTGGCTTCTTTCCATGAATTTGGGAATAAAGAAGTACGTATGAATAGTCTGAATAATTTAGCTAGAACAGAGGCAAGTTCAGGGGAAAACTTTTTCAAAACAATTGGCGGAATTCCATCTGGGCCTGGAGCTTTGTTGGTAGGTAAATTGTCTAGGATGGATTTTACGTATCTTGTCTGTGTTTTAAGTGGGGTAATTTTGGGAGAATCAAGTTCCAGTACTGGGACATTCTGGCTGGTATCGTCTATGGCAGAGTTTCTGGCAAAGGTACTGGCAAAGATATCTGCTTTCCCACGTGGGTCATTTGTAATGTTGCTATCTGAAGATTTTAGTGGAGGAATGGAAGATGACTTGTTAAAGTTATTATTGAAAGAATTAAGAGTTGACCAGAATATTCTGTTGTCATTAGGGTTGTTGAGTAATTTTAATGCTTGCTTTTGAAGAAAGTTTGATTTAGATAGTCTTTTGTCTTCTGCTCTTGATACCAGCAGATAATTATTAACTCACTCTGGCAGAGATTTTCTGAACTGAAGAGGATACATATATCCTACGTGCCAGTGATTTCCTCCAGACTGTACCAAATGGTTAACAACAGAAAATGGACGTAACTGTAGTAAAGGGATTTATAACATCTATTGTTACACGTACCCGTAAACAGATTAATTTATTCATGTTTTACTGTCTCTTTCGTTTTCATTTCATGTCATTCTCCGCCCACTCATACAAAACATTAATTACTTGTTATTGCTCACGTAATGCCACTCAGGGATGAGTGAGGCTGGTCACTCTCATCTTAAACGTCAGGACCAACTGCCTAGCCCCGGGCTCCTACGCTCCTCGTGGGGCAACGTAGGATTGGATGATGGATGGATGGAATTTCCTCAAAAAAGTTTTCTCGGAATCCTCGTGTATGGTTCTCTGGATGTATTTAGGTCAGAGGATCCCGAACTGTCGTACTGTACATGTGTGCTGGTAAGGAACACTGATATTGGGTTTGCTAGTAATACCAACTGCTTGTAAACTTTTTACCATTTCTCATGTGACAAAGCAGAATAAAAAAGTGGTAAGTAATCTGCACACCAAGTATCATAAACTGGCCAATTTTCTTTCGTTTTAAAACTCCTTCTATATATATAGTCAGAAGCCCTAATCCCGCAAGGGATGGCCACAACCAAATCGTCTCCATGTTGCTTTGTCCCCTGCCATTCCGATGCCCACCCCTCAACTTACACCCCCGTCTCTCATATACCTCTCCACCCTCTCTCTCCAACTCATCCTCGGTCTCCCCCTCCCTTTCCGTCTCTCCACTTCACACACCTACACGCTCCTCCTTAGTCTCTCACTCTCCATCCTCTCCACATGGCCAAACCACCTCACTGAATTTCTCCTAACGTTTTTTATCACATCCACATCCACACCACAAGGCTGCTTCACTTCCTCATTTGTCAGTCTGGCTCTCCATGTAACTCCACATGTTCTCTCAAATAACTCAGTTTTAAAACTCACTTTAGAGATCTTGGGCAACCATGTTGATGTTAATCAGATCATAATCAGATCATAGGTATACGAGAATCACTAAATCACTCACCAACGTAGCTACATAGTGGCAGGCAAGTTTTTATAAATATATCGAACATTACACCAGACGACACAAGATGGATCTGATGCAGGACACCATAGCACAGGTGTCAATTCTTATATAAATGCTTCTGTTCTTAAACCCTTGCATATATTCCTTTTATCATTGCACCAAGAAACAGGAAATCCATAGCCATTTTCAGGGTTTGGCCAATTATCTGTGAATTAATTGTGTTGTTAATTTTCTCTTCATTCTTGGACATGGCCACACACAGCCAGCCACAAAACTCTGATCTGACCCAGACAATCTGTACCACTGTAATCCCTTCACTACAAGGACCTATTAGTGTACTTTATCTTTGCCGGTTCCAAATACTATTTAAGAATAGTAATGCTAGTAATAATATTAATCAATTATTATTATTATTATTATTATTCATTATTATCACTTATCATTATTATTATTATTATTATTATTATTGTTGTTATTATTATAATTATTGTTATTATTGTTATTATTATTATTATTATTACAGAATATAAATAATTGAAATAATAATAATAATAACAATAAATATAATAATAACAATAATAATAATAATAATAATAATAATTATAATTATTATGGGCATCTAAGTGAATGGTTCTCAATCAGTGTGGGTGTGCGACAAGGTTGTGTGATGTCCCCATGGTTGTTCAATGTATTTATGGATGGGGTGATGAGAGAAGTGAAAACACGAGCAATGGAGAGGGATGGCATTGGTAATGAATGGTGATGGATGGAATATCTCAAATTTGTTGTATGTTGATGATGCAGTACTGCTTGCAAGTACCGGACAAGAACTTGGTAGGCTAGTGCAGAGTTTTGCTGATGTCTGTAAGCGTCATTCCTTGAGAGTAAATGTAGAAAAGGGTAAAGTGATGGTTACTGAGAGAGAAGGTGACTCCCAGAACAATGTAACAGTGAATGGAGAGAGACTGGCATTGGTGAGAGAGTTCAAATACCTGGGTACAGTGACAGAAAAGAGACGAAAATGTGCAAAAGAAGTAGAAAGTAGAGTGACACAAGGAAGAAAAGTAGCCGGTGCAATGAAGGCCTTGATAAGAAACAGAGGCTTGAGTGTTGCAGCTGCACGAGGCTTACATGAAGGAGTGTTAGTGCCAACTTTAACATTTGGATGTGAGACTATGGTGTGGCATGAAAATGAAAAGTCAAGAGTAAGAGCAGTGGAGATGGGACTGCTGAGGAATGTATGTGGAGTACAGAGGGTGGATAGGATACGAAATAATGTGATTCGTGAAAGATGCGGAGTGAGGAAGTCGGTGGACACCAGAACTGAAGAGCGTGTACTGAGATGGTATGGTCATGTGGAGAGAATGGATAACAATAGAGTGGTGAAGAAGGTATATCTGAGCGAATTCGAAGGAGGGAGGAAGCGAGGTAGGCCAAGGAGAAGGTGGAGAGATATGGTGGATGAATGTGTGAGGAAGAAAGGTTTGGAAGTCGGTGAGGCTAGGGAACTGACAGGAGATCGAGCTGGCTGGATGAATATTGGGAGAAGTGCATGATCAGGGATTTTTGGCACCCCTTTTTAACGTGGCAGCGTCTGGATTGACTCTGTCAGATACGATTATGTGAAGCTACAGAACGTGGTGAATGTTTTTGGCGTATCCGATAAAGCCAGGATTCCGGGGGCTTGAATGATGAGTGAATGGAAGCGTGTCCCATTGGATTGGACAATTTTGGGCTGTCTGGACATTGCTGCTCCTCTTCCTGCCCTTGGCTGGGAAAGGAGGTCCGGATGATGATGATAATTTCCACAAACCGTGATTATTCATATAACAAGTTATATATACAATTATAATACAAAGCGTATATCTGAAGATTATAACCTGTAGATATAAGTGTTAGGGAGTATAATACAAAGGTATATAATTGTACAATTATCAATATACTAAATGTCATTCTATTTTCTATTTTATTATTGTTTAGCATTATACAGTAAGATTATTGAGGGGTGTTTAATTAAGTGGCTGTTAAGTCTAATTCTGAAAGTGTTTAAACTATGTGATTCCTTGACATTTTCTGGCAGGTGGTTCCATATCTTTGGCCCTGTTACTGCTAAGGATCTTGCACCTGAGTCGGTATTAACCTTAGCAACGTACAGATTATTTTTTGTTTAGTGATACTTTGTGTCATATTGTGTACCGATGGAATAGAAAGGAGATAGTCAGGGTAGAGATTAGCTAGATATCTGTGACAGCTGTGTCAAATTTTATATAGCCATTTCAGTTCTTTTAACATTGGAGTGACATGGTCATACTTCCTTGCTTTTCCATCAACAACTTTAGCGGCAAAATTTTGCAGTTTCTGCACACGTGAAAGTTGAGATTTCCTTGCAGTGCCCTATATTACATTGCCGTAGTTTTGGATACTTAGGGCCAGTGCCTGCACTATGATTTGTCGAGTTTCATTGTCAAAGCCATCTTTTATCCTGTTAATATATATTCATATGCCAATTACTTTTTTGTTAAGTTCATTTACGTGCTCATCAAAGGTCATGTAGCAACCCATATATATACCTAAGTTTTTACATAGGTGCTGGGTTGAGAGAGAGAGAGAGAGAGCGAGAGATTGGTCCTTTTTAAGCTAATTACAGCGAACAAAACCATCAAATAAATAGGGATTAATTAATGGGCCTTATATGAGGATATTGAATGGTATCATATACAACAAAGTATATGCAGTATTCATCTTTGTATATGAAAACCATGAGAAAATGAATTACGGTACATAAGAAATATGGTAGAAGCACGATAAAAAAACAGCTCATACATACATACTTACAGAGAGAGAGAGAGAGAGAGAGAGCATCTGACAGGTGAAGTCTTTCCAGTTTTAGATAATACCCAACACTTTTCACCAAACGGACTCCCAGCCACACCTAGCCACGTTCCACGTCACAACCAGCCAATCACGCTGCACGCATTTAGAAGTGGGCTAGGCTTTTCCGCCAATTTTGTTGTTACCAGTATATGCCCTATCCAACCTCATTTCCTTATGTCCTACCTACTTCCCCCTGTCCACCCAAACCCTACCTGTTGATCGCCGAAGGTGGACGTCCAATTTGGAAAATCTTGGCTAACAGTTTTTCCTATATACTGTACCATTTATAACCTGAAAAAAAAAAAAAAATCATCATTTGTCTTATTAAAGTATCTATTTTTCTGCTGATCTTCTTTGTCCAAATTTGTTTATATTTTTCGACTTTTCATAACATTGAATAAGCAGGAAACAAAAGCAAGAATGGCACATCTCAGGGTAGTTTCATACGCAGATCACGAAAATAACACCCGCTTCTGTGTGTGACCCATGAACTTGTAAATGATTGTGTGACATGTAGTGTTACTTCCCCCAGATTACTATATATGCAAGTCACGGACTGTTATCTCCACTGTGTCAGTATTACAGTACTTGCTGTAATGTTGGAACTGGATTAAGATATTCCAAATTATATTTCTTTTTGCAGTTGCCATTAACTTTACTTGAGCAATAATGCCTAGAGGATGGAAGAATTCTCCAGACAGCTTGTTACCTCCGCCAACGAAGTTGGAGGAAGATAAGTATTCACCTATGTTTGTTTGTCAACACGGTATCTCTAAAAGTTCTCAATGAATTTCAATGAAATATTGTGGAAGGGTGGGCCATGGGCCAAGAAAGACTTGATTAATTTGGGGGGAGATTTGGATCCTGTAATGGCACTGGCGGAGGTATGCGCTCCCTGAATGCTTTCTAGTTATGTATGTGGATCGCTGGCACTGAAGCAGTATAAAAGACGACTGACCCCACATGTGAAGAAACTATATGAATATTGTACTTTGGCTGCCAAGTGGGTGATCAGGACAAAAGATGGGCACCTCATATATGCTGTGTCAGGTTCACATGTTCACTCTCGGTATGGGTCAAGGGCACCGGTCCTGGTCTCATTTGGTGTGCCAATGGTATGGAGGAGTCGATGAACCATTCAGCTGCTACTTCTGCTTAACAGACATCACAGGTAAGTTTTCTTCCCTTTTCAGTTACAGATTCTCACAAGGCGTCTCATTTTTGGTCAGTAAAACTGCATTATATTATCGGTATACTGTGTAATGGAAGGCTAATGTGTACGATGATTTTTTTTTTTTTTTTTTTTTTTTTTTTTTTTGTCAAACTACAGGTAGCAACCGGAAGAGTTAAGTGGCTATTGTCTAAACAAACCTCCAGTCTGCTCTTCGCCCTGTTGGCCATTCCAGTGATAGAACTGGACCCATTACACCTGCACAACACTTGCATCCAGAAAACATTACACAAACACCTGGACCTGCTCCTTATGCTCCTTCCCTCCACCCATCAACCCCCCTTCCAATCCTACTCCTACTTCCCACACCTCCACAGCCAAACCCACCGACCCTTCCCACACCATCCAGTCCTCCAACTCCTCCCATTCCAACCCATCCTAATCCACCTCAACCCTTACCTCCATCACAACCTCCTCCTACCCCTTCCCCTCCACCCACACCATCTCCCCCCGTGCTGCAGCAGCCAACACACATCGCACACACAACATAAACATCCTTCAGTTAAACACAGATGGCATAAACACTAAATAACATGAACTCACACAATTCATCAAACAACACACATTGCCATCTTACAAAAAACAAGACTACACAGAGCACAGAAAACACCGACATTTCATAATTTCACCATCATTCGATAAGACTGGGCCGACAGCGGTGGCGGTGGACTCATCACCCTGATACACAAATCCATCAACTTTGCAGATACCAGTGCACACACAAAGTCACTTCTCCCCTCACATGACACCACAACAGAAATACAATCAATTAAGATACACACTGGTAACAAATCACACATAACAATCGCTAACACATACATTCCCCCCCAATCGTCCCACACAGTATCACCCAATTATTCTCCATAGATACACCACATCACTAACATACCCAACATCATCCTGGGTGGTGATTTCAACGCCAAGTCGTCGGCCTGGCATGTCAACAACCCAGACACAGACAGAGGGCTGGTACTACAATCCCTGACAGATCATCTTTTCATATTAAACACTCTAGACCAACTTACCCAATATCCCACACCAAGCCCTCTTCCTCCAATCATCTCCAGACATCAACTTCTGCTCCCCAGACCTCGCCCCCACTACATCATGGAGAGTGGTCAAAACCCTAGGTTCTGATCACCTCCCAATCATCATCACTACCAAAACCAGAATCACCCCAGCTGGCCACAAACACACATACACTAATTATAAGAGAGCCAACTGGGAGGCCTTTGTAACTGAAACAGAACAACATCTCGAAACACTAAACAGTACACCCATCACAAACATCAACACCGCTGTGCACACTTTCAATACAATTATACAAAACGCAGACAAAAGACACATCCCTAGAGGCAACAGAAAGAGACACAAGCCCAACTTCACACAAGAAATTCAAGGCCTCATCAGACAACGGGACATACTGCGACACTCCCCAACACCCCATACACAAGACACCATACAACAAATACAAGAACTCAACACTGAAATAAACAATAAAATATCAGAACAGCAAACACTAAACTGGAAAAATTACCTCCAAACACTTGACCACAAAACAAACACCAGCAAACTCTACAAAACACTAAACAGCATCACACTTTCCAACAGCAACACCACACAATCACATCCTGCCATCACAACAACAGACACCATACCCTCAAACAAACAACAAGCAAACACTCTCATCAATCACTTATCACAAGTCAGCCATCTAAACCCCTATCCCGAAGACCGACGTATCATCCAACGTAAGAGACAGTTCCCCACAGACCCAGACTATGCATCTTTCACTTACACCCAGACGAAGCACATCATTAACAACCTCAAGCACTCATCTGCCTGTGGACCAGACAACATAAGCAACATTCACCTTAAACACCTAGGACCACAAGGCATACAAGCACTCACCAACATATCAAACTACAGCTACTCACACAACATAATACCCAACATCTGGAAGCATGGCAATATCATCACTATCCCTAAACCCAACAAAGACCCCACGTTACCCTCCTCACATCGCCCCACCACACTCCTCTGCACCCCCTCTAAAGTCACTGAACGACTGGTACTACAACTAGTCACACCTCACATTCCCCTAGCCCAGTCACAACATGATTTTAGGCCACTACACTCCACAAACACCCTTCTTACAGACCTTACACAGAGAGTTTTCGATGGCATAAATTCAGCTAGGCCACCACACAGACTCCTAATCACACGAGGCATTAGCAAACCTTTTGATGCCATCCCCCACCACAACCTTACAAACAAAATACTCAACACAAACATGCACAATAACACAAGAATATGGCTGGCAAACTACTTAGCAGGCAGTTGTGCACACGTAACATTTGCCGGTCAGTCTTCTAACATCAGAGACTTCACAAACGGCGTCCCCCAAGGATCTGTTTTGTCCCCTACACTCTTTAACCTATACATGCACGACATACCCACACTCCACACACCACAGATACACATAGCTTCCTATGCAGATGATATAACACTTACATGCACGCATCAAATCGCAAACACAGCTGCGCACATCATTCAACCTTATCTCAACACACTACATGAATGGTTCACCACAAACAGGCTCAAAATAGCCCCAGCCAAATCTACAGTGACTCTTCTCATAAACTGGACAGTAGAACACAGTCACATCCCACACCTCACCATAAACAACACTCCCCTACCACACACACACACACACCCAAAATCCTTGGTGTAACATACAATACATCAATGTCATTTAAACAACACATCACAAACATTAAAAATAAAATAACACCAAGACTCAATGCTTTGAGGTCACTTGCCCATACAACATTCGGACACAACAAAGAAACCACGATCTCAGTATACAAACAATACATACGTTCAGTGATGAATTATGCAAGCCCTGCCTGGGCTTCTAACCTCACCAAAACACACTACAACACTCCACAGACCATACAGAACAAGGCCCTAAAAATAATCACAGGCTGCACAGCTACTACACCCACAGACCACCTACATCAAGAAACCAAAGTCCTCAAAGTCAAGGATCACCTAGACATGAGAGGTACCCAGTTTCTTGCTGCAGCCTCCACAAACCCACAACATCCACTACAGTACATGGCAGCACATCCACCCACACCAAGGAACATCAAAACAACACCCAGCACACGATACCATACACAAATACTGTCATCTCTCCCCCCATGCCTACCTGAGACCAGCTTCCAGAAGTATATCCACACTCAGATCACTCGCCGCTCCGTTCAGTTACTTAAAGACAACACACAGCTGCATGCACGGCCTCCTGATATCCACCCTTCTGAATCCTATCTTCCTCGTGAGGACAGGGTCCACCTGGCCAGGCTGAGATGTGGGCACCATCCAGCTCTCTTAAGTTACCAGAAGAGGCTGGATGACTCCGTCGCTGATGCCTGTCCAGGATGCAACACAGCACCCCATATTATTAACCACATTATGGAAGACTGCATTGCACACAATCACCCACGCCAACAACACAACGTACACTCTTTGAGAGCGCTGTGGGAAAGCCAAGTCTCGGCCATGGCCTTCCTAAGGGACTCGGGGCTGTTCGGCCAGACTGCCTAGGGAACAACTACTACTACTACTACCAGGCCCTCAGTCTTCATCCGAAATACCAAGCGATGACATGGTCAGCTTTGACGAACCAGAATCACAAGATCCGACGTATGAGCAACAACCTGAATCTGACAAGAAACTGCATCTCATAATCCAGCCTGTACTCAGTGATTTGGTTCATCATCTAACCCTCACTAAACAACAGAGCGAACTGCAAGCCTCCCGTCTGCAGGAATGTTATCTGTTGGACGAAGATGTACGGATTACAACATCCAGGAAACGCTCATCAGATTTGCGGCAACAGTGCTCAATGGAAAACAAAGTTTGTTTTTGCAATATCAGGGTGCTGTTTGATACTCTTCGATTGAGCTATGAACCAAGCCACAAGGTTGGGTATTGATGAATCTCTCTAAAGCATTAACCCTGGATCAGCATCCATGCCCAACTAACGCTATCAGCAACCCCCGGCCACGTGTGGCCAGATTTGGGAATTAAAAGAAAATACTTATATGCATTGCACATTTATAAAAATTTTTATCACATGTAAAGACTAATGAAAATGTTGGCACCAAAAAAAAAAAAAATTATTGTTCATTTTTTTTCTAAAAGCACTAAAAACCTGTCAAAATTACACTTATCGTAACATATTTGGCTATAACTTTGTTTGCAGCCTTCTCAAGGGTTGCCGACAAGGATACGTTGATTCCAGAGAGCCCCCTTGATGATCATGTTAATGCCTAGAGAAAACCACCAAAAAAAAAAAAAAAAAAACACCATACAAACGTTGTTTGCAACCATGGCCACATGTGGCCTTTTTCAATATATTAGAGAAATAAAAAACACGAGCAACCCAGACGCACCTTGAATCGAAAGTGCAAGCCAAAAGGGGAAGCTACCTGGATGGTGAGCCGAATTCTCAAAATGGCGCCAAGCTTTTAAACTTTGTCTGGCCAGATGTGGCCGGTGGTTGCTGATCTAGGGTTAAAGGTGTTTTGCTTCACACTGGAAACTTCGTTCTTTCAATTCCAACTGCTCAATCAATCATTTTAAGACATGCAAATCTTTCTTTTATTCTAGATCGCATTAAAGAGGTGAAAGGAAGGATGGGACTGGAGTGAATTGGTGTTGTGATGAGGAGTTCATGGAGATGGTTTAGTCATGTGGTGAGGATGGGGAATGACAATTGTGTGCGGAAAGTGAGAAGTGTGAACGTCGGGGATTGGGTTGCGAGAGGCGATAAAAAAAAAAGACCTGAGACGAGGTCATAGAGGAATAAGGGATAGAATTGGGAGGCTGCCAGAGATCGAGCAGCGTGGACAGGCGCCATTAGGTGATCAAGGCCAAGGCATGCAAGCATGTTGGAGCCTTTATAAACGATACGAACAATACAATGAATGGTTGTTTGTGCAATGGAAAGTTGTTGCCATTGTTAACGGGTTGGAACCTGGCTATACCAAGTTTATGTGCTCTCTATGTAAATGGGATAACCGAGGAAGATCAGAACATTACTTACGCTCACCATGACCATAGCGGGATTCACTGACACCCACATTCCACAAAATCCTTCACGAACCACCAGTACAGATCATTTTGCCACCACTTCATACAATAAAACAGTTTGCCAGAGCTCTAATGCATCAAAAAACAAGTTTCCAGTACCTCAATGAAAAATTTCCCGAAATAAGTGATGCTGACATCAAAGAAGGCATATTTGATGACCCACAATTTCTGTCAACTCGTGGTTGACAAGGATTTCGAATCAATGAGGGATGAAAATGAGTCAGCAGCATGACATGCATTCAAGGGTGTGTACAGTGGACTACTGGGAAAGCACAAAGACGACTAACATATAATGTTTTAATGGATGAACTTATCAATGCTACCAACGTCCTGGGTGTAAATTGTCACTGAAGCTTCATTTCTACATGCCCATCTGTCCTTTTTCCCAGAGAATGCCTGAGGGGGGGAGGGGTATGAACACGGAGAAGTTCCACCACGATATATAAAGAAAGGAGAGTAGATACAAAGGGAACAGGAGTCCAGTCATGCTAGCCGATCTCTGCTGGAATCTGAAGTGCGACCAACCAGACCCATCATTCAAACGAAAAACAGACACACAAGTACAGAAAATCAAAATTACTTAAGTGTTTATTTTGTGTATCATAATTTGAATAAGAACAACGGAGATCTCTTTCAATTGGCAATGGCAATATCTTTCAGTATTTTCTCGAACTTTATTGTATGAACGCTCAAGAAGAAATTACGAGAACAGGTGACGTGATAGGTGGATATGGTTACCAAATTCAGAATTAGCACAATCGGCCTGATTAAAAATAAGTAAATAAAATAAGTAAATAAAGTGGACTGCTTCTTGGTCCTGGAATTTATGCAGTAATTAAATTTGTGTGATTTAATTGCCTTTACACAAAACTGGTCAGCTAAAAAAGTACTGCGTTTTAATTTTTCAGTTATTCTTCCTTTTGGCTTTGATTCTCTCTGTGCAAGTGTTAGAAGTATAACCCTGTCAATCCGATGAGGTACTTTAATCTTGCTGTCAGCAGATTATTTTATTCACTTTAGGGACTGCTGCTAACCCCGTCACAACAAACCATCCTCAAAGTTAACACAAGTTGTCTGTAGGTGGCGGGATAATACTGGGTAGAAAATCAGTCCTGTTAAGGATGGCATTTAAAGAGTACGAGTACTGTAAATCCCTGTGTCCTTCGTTTTGCTGTTAACGTTCTTCATGCCTGTCTTGTCGGTTAATAGCTTCAGTTAAATGAGATGTTGTTCTAGCTACCATCAAACGATTTTATTAAACTTATGGTATACATCTAATGGTGAAAGGGATAATGAACGCTGTAACTCCTCCAGCTTGAAATACTTCCAAAGCTGAACAAAATTTTCTGGCGGTAACAAATACATCATCAGACTTACATTTTTTAAACTCAGGGTACCAGATATAAAGGCGAACGCCACTTTAGCTCGACTTTGAAAAATTAAAAATTATATATTAAATTACAAAAAGCGACATTATGGCTACTCGAGTTATCAGTGTTCTATGATACTGTACAAATACTGCGTTCTGTTAAGTTACTGCCTTATACTGTGTATCACATGATTTTGCAGTTTTTTTTTTTTTTTTTTTTTTACGTGATAGTCGACGGATCGACTTTATGGTTGGTGCATGTGGAGTCCACGCGCGTGCGTGCGTGCGTGTGTGTGTGTGTGTGTGTGTGTGTGTGTGTGTGTGTGCGTGCGCACTTATGCTTGTGACATAGAGGATTCCGGGGACCTGATTGATGTGGGAATGAGTCTTACCCCATATTATTATGTTGTTACCATCTCTTCCGGGTTTCTGGATCCTTCTTCACTCAGTCCTTAGGCAGGAAATCTTGAAAGGTAAGCTGATAGATCTTTCAAACTTGTGTGTGTACAGGAGGGGTCTCTGGCTTTAGGCGTGAAGTTGAGTGTGTTGCCTGGCGGGACGGCAAAGCTCACACTCTGTGTGTGTACAGGAGGGGTCTCTGGCTTATGGAGTGAAGTTGAATGTGTTGCCTGGCTGGACGGCAAAGCTCACACTCTGTGTGTGTACAGGAGGGGTCTCTGGCTTATGGAGTGAAGTTGAATGTGTTGCCTGGCGGGACGGCGAAGCTCACACTCTGTGTGTGTACAGGAGGAGTCTCTGGCTTATGGAGTGAAGTTGAATGTGTTGCCTGGCGGGACGGCGAAGCTCACACTCTGTGTGTGTACAGGAGGAGTATCTGGCTTATGGAGTGAAGTTGAATGTGTTGCCTGGCGGGACGGCGAAGCTCACACTCTGTGTGTGTACAGGAGGAGTATCTGGCTTATGGAGTGAAGTTGAATGTGTTGCCTGGCGGGACGGCGAAGCTCACACTCTGTGTGTGTACAGGAGGAGTATCTGGCTTATGGAGTGAAGTTGAATGTGTTGCCTGGCGGGACGGCGAAGCTCACACTCTGAAGCAGTGTTGTGGCGATGATAAACTGCTCCATCCTGACCTGATTCCTTCCCACTCAGTGACGCCGGCCTGGAAAGAGGACAGGATAAAAACTAATATAACTCGTTAACGATGTGGGATAAGGAGGTCTGCTGGAGGAGTCAATAGGAAATAAAAAATGCGTTTTGTGAAAGATGTGAAGTAAGAAAACCTGCTGACAGGGCTGAAGAGAATTTCGATGGTATGGCCGTATAGAGAGAATGCATGTTGACAGTGGTGGCGTGAGTATACCAGTGAGTCTGAAGGTCGGGTAGAGGCGCGGGATGGCAAGATGGCATGATCGGTCAAATCATTGTGTAAGAGAGTGGAGTACAGAAGATACTTAGGCTAAATTAACAGACAGAGCAGAGTTGCATGGAGGTGAAGGCTTGGGAGGGTAAGGTGGAATGCTATGATAAAGCGAAGCATAGAAAAATGGCTAGACTAAAGAAGAGACACAGTTGTATGAATTATGTACGGAGGAGCTCCATGACAAGGTTTGGAGACCTATTCCACCTGACAGTCGACGGATTGGCTCTGAAAAGAAATGTGAAGCAAACAACTAAAACATTAAAATAATGCACAGCTGATTACTCCTCTGATGCAGAATCAAATTTCTTGGTGCTTGAATGGTGAATGGATGATTGCCTAGCCCTCTTCCCTTTCCATGATTCCTGATCCCTACCTCTTTCCATCGGTAAGTGACAATATGAAGTAAGGATGCTGCTGCTGCCGATGTGGCACAGACTCCAGCGACTATTCGGTGGTAATCTTGGCTTCCTTTGGCCTTATCCTTGGCATCACGATATCGGGTATAATTGCAGATGAAAAACCAAACCCAGAGCAGCCTAACCAACATAAAAAAGATGGTCCCTAGTGGTGGATCTTCTCTACCTACTGGTCACTATAACTAGTACCTTTACTCATCAAACTGTCATTAAAATTGGGAAAAAAAAAAAAAAAAAGATGCACAGGTAATGTTACAATAGTGGACAAGAGAGACTAGCTAATTCCGAAGGACATTAATGTCCCCCCTCACCTCTTCAAAAGTACCTTGCCATCCTGATCAGGTCAGCGTTCATCAGGAACTGGTGTGGTTGGTGCCAGTAGCGGAGGTTGTGGTGGATGGAAGCGAGAAGCTGGTTAAGATGTTCACCTTGGTACACAGTAGGAAGTGAGAACCTGCCAGTGGATGGTGACAAAACCGTACTTAGAATCATCATCATGGGTTTTTTCCACATAAGGATGGAGTGAAGCAGGATCCAAAAATAATCTAATATCCACTTAAAGGGTATGGTGAGGTGGGATTCAGCTGCTTCAGCAACAGGAGAAAACACAAAGGTAGGAAAATTATCATCACCCCAAATAATTTCCATTCAAGAAAGGTATATTTAGTAACAAACACAAAACACAATGGAAAGAGAACTATCATCATCATCATCATCATCACCCCAACCCTAATTGCCACTAAGATGGGTAAGACTTAGAAACAGAAGAGAGATAGTACGATTTTCATCATCAATTGGCTATAGAACCTTGCTCTTTATAAACAGGCTCTTTCGTATTCATTCCTTACCAATTCCCTTCTGCATATGGCACGTTGATAGTATGTTATGTATGCATACTATGTCAGTATCAGTATGGTTTACATAGCAGAGTATATGGCAACGTGTAATATGCAAAGTAACTTCCTCAGAAACAGGATACGGGACATGCAAAGGCAGGATTCAGAAACAAAAAAAAGTATCTACTGTACAAAAATAGGAGAGCTATATATATATATATTTTTTTTTCGAAACCACAATAATTAGAATGTTGTGACAGAATAGCAAACTGGAGAAAGCTAACATTTGTATTCTCAACACTCTTCAAGACAATGACGTCCTGGTTACTTTATTCTTGTCACTAACAGGCGATTTTCTTCAGCTTAGCGCAGACTTTTCGAACTGTAGGTATTGTTTGTTGCCTTAACTCACTCACTGCTAGAGGTCCTTCCTAAGTTAAATAAAAGTCTCGTGATAGCCTGATCAGAATGGAAATAATGAAACACGTCATCGCAGCAGCTTAAAACGGTTAAAACCAAAATCGTAAAGGGAAAGATACAACTTTTTACACTTAAACAATATGAACGCAAGAAAAGGGAGTCTAAGCACAATTATTTGCAGCGGTTGAATTCATCATGAAAATTGACATTGTCTAAACAAGCACTGCGAATAAGATACATGGCAGGTAGGTTTCTGCTTAAGAGATAGAGCCAAGAATTCTAAGTACTGATATGGTAAGCGAATAACTGTGTGGCCCATTTCACTGGGTACTTTGTAAATGGTTCTACATTTGCTCCTTCTGTTTTCTATTTCGAGATAACATACCCCCCTCCCCCAAAAAATGAAATGAAATTTTGGTAAAATGGTTTCAGATTATGTACTGTAAACGGTTTCCACATTTATCAGGTTCGAGACTATCATCACGTAGAAACTCACCTCCAGCTATAAAAAGGATAAGGCTGTCATCTACAGAGAACATGAAGCACGGATGCCGGCCTTCCTTCCTGTTCTTTGAGCTTATGCATGCCTTCCTTCCTGTTTCTGGAGCATATGGATGCCTTCCTTCCTGTTTGCTAAACTTGTGCATCAGCTGCGTGGCCTGTGTGTGCACGGTCACCACCATGCTTAGACTTGCCCATACCCAGGTTCCGCAGCTGCCTCAAGGTGAACCTCCTGTTTACTGTGCCACACCAGACCACTGCTTGCTATTATGCCTGTGAACAATCACTGTGTTAGGACAAGCTGTTGATGATTCGCCCACTTTCGTACTTAATCTTTCCTTGTTTTTTGGATCCTTACCCTATCCATAGGTGGGGAAATAATGATGGTGATGATGATTTGGAAATTCACGGGGTGGGGGGTTAAAGTTGGGTGAATGAATTATGCACAAAGGGGAACATAACAAGGGTGTAACACCTCTTCTTTAACTTCACAGTAGGCGGACTGACTATCTGGCAGGCATAAGTGCATGTATAAATAATATTTTGAAAGCATATTTATATTGTTAAACGTGGTCTGAACGGTGTCAATAAGTGACTGGCACATTTTATTTGCATGCTGTTGACGGTACTCCTTACTTCGTGTTTCTCCTTCCTTGTTTTCATTGCGGTACCTAATTTCTCCCCACCCTAAGATGGAAAGAGACGTACAGGTTGATGAAGATGAGGCTGATAATAACGATGGTGATTATAATGAAGAAGGAGAAGAAAAACAAATGGTGATAATGACAAGGAACGTTGTTTGAGGAAAGTGAAGCAAAGGAGTGTCCAAACCCACCCATGGCTTCAGACTGGAGAAACATAAAGGTGTCCCAGGTGGATCTCTCTTGGAACTCCGGCCTGTTGAACACTTCTCTGATGAACTGGTGGTCGTTGAGGAATACCAGGAACTGCACATAGCCTACCCACGCACCCTCTACGGAATAACACATGCATTAGTTGTGAAGGAATATTAACATCTGAGTACCCATGCGCCACAAACGGAATTAGAGGGGCACTCAGTGGAGGCCATCTCTCCGACAAGGGCAATGTAACTTCCAGACCACTCTTCATAATGGGTTAGGGTTACTCACCACTGATTTGGGTTTCGCAGAAGGTGTTTGCCGGATCCTGAATCTGTAATACGATCCACATCGGTCCTAAAAGTTAATCGATTGTTCCCTGGGACATGGGCTATCTACGCACCAAATCTGATCCAAATCTCACTCACAGTTTCTGAGTAATCCTCCTAACAAACAAACAAGGGTGAAAACATATTCTCCTTGCATCGAAGAGAATAACAGACACATTATAGTACATTCCACAAACACGAGAGAGAGAGAGAGAGAGAGAGAGAGAGAGAGAGAGAGAGAGAGAGAGAGAGAGAGAGAGAGAGAGAGAGAGAGATGAGCTTCGGTTACTCAATGTAACGTAAATGAAATGTAACCATAAACCAATTTTGCACACCAACAAACTTATACATTCAATGGTTATTATAGCAGCTACAGCGCGTATCGGTATGCTATAAACCATGGCAGTAGCAGAATCAGTAGACAGGTGGCTGGGGTAGCAGTTCAAGGATTTCAATTACTTAGAGAGAGAGAGAGAGAGAGAGAGAGAGGAAAAGTACTGTACCCCTTAGTAATACTGATACACCAGTCCTGTACGACACAACCCTATCTTATACTCAGTATGGATGGTGGTTGTTAGCGCCAAAGTGGTGAGATGTGGCGGTGTAAGACTACTGGGCCACAGGGAAACGGCTCTTCAGTCTATGCTCCCCTCTCCCCCCCCCCCATGACGTTGTTTTCATTTTTGGGCAGGCCACCACTAACCCTTATTAATCTTAGGAACTTTGGTAGCTGTAAATTAGCTAAGCCATCCACTTAGAAAATATTCTCCCTGGCTGAATGAAATCGTCTCAGTGTAGCAATTAAGGACCAAAATGTCATCGTGGTTAGGTGGTAAATTCAAATTTCTATGCATTATACTTTTCTTTGCTTAAATCTTTAATTTCCATTCAGTACAAGCCCCATCACTCTGGGGTACGTTGTCGCTGAAGGTCAAGCAGGAAGGCACATGAGGGCAAAGGGAGTGTCGCATACATGGGGCAAAAAATTATCATACCGAGTACAATTTCAAACACCTTAAGGAAACACGATACATGAGAAAAAGGTTAATAAATACAACAGAAAAACATACATCGCACATAGTGTTAGAAATATATGCGTACATGTAGTTCATAATAAGCCTCCAACAAATGTTACTCTCTGAAGGAAGGAATAATGAAGAACTAGCACCAAGCCACAATATGACTATATATATACCACTAAGGCACAAGGGAGCGGGGAAAATAATTAAAGGCTTATCAGATGTAAGATGCGAAGAGCTGTATAAGTGACAATACTGAAAACAGAAACAGTTGTAGAGTCACTTAGGAAATCAGTAAGCTGTGGGGGACGCCATAGTCAGGAATGGAAGGGGAATGCTGAGATGATGTTGGAATGTAAACGAACAATCAAGAAAAAGGTGACGGATGTAATACCGGACCTGAAGGGATTAATCCCCGGGCTAGACCTCATCAGATCATATAGCCCTGCTGGGGTTACGGGAGTGCGCTACCCCTGCCAGCACAGCAGCCACCGAGCGGGGAGCGAACTCGCAACGTCACGATTACGAGCCCAACACCCTACCACTGGAGCTACCGCGCTCCCCTGTAATACCTGAAACAACAGTGAATACTATGACCTTTTAAATCATTTTCTATGAAGAAGCCTATTTTCTTTCTAGTAAATGGCATACAGCAAATTATCAGGTCTCAAATTGCTGAAATGTACCTATTACGACTCAGACTGCAAATGTTTGCTACACTCTTTTTACCCTAACCTGGCTCAAATTTTTGTCCCTTCGCGGATTTTTTCGCGTACTTCGGTTGCAGACGTGAGCAACACTACAGCTTTATATCATTTTATAGAACGTTTTCATGACCAGCATCATGCTATAGTGTTAGGTCATTGTTGCTTCAGCATTCATGTTGGAGCGATGGCGGCGACTTAAGGCCAAGTTTCAGTGACAAGAGTACAAACTTCTCTAGTCTGTTTCATATCCTCAATTTCGTTTTTTTTTTTTTTTTTTTTTTTTTTTTTTATCAGGCTATCACGAGACGATTTCATACTACTTGCGAAAGATCTCTAATTGAGTGCTAATGAAGGCTGTATGTAACCCCTCCAATTTCGATGTCTCTCCTCAGTCAGATAAAATCGTCTGAAGCTTGAATAAAAAGTACTTCATCGAACTGCAAAGTTTGTTATGGCGTCTAGATCGACAGTTACTGTTCTCCCCTTGAATCATATGACGAATTACACAATTTACTGTTACTGCATGTAGACAATTTATTGTTTCTTCTGCTCAGGACAAATGATGTCAAAACACAACAGACTTCCTTTAGTTAACCCGTACACAATGAGGGGTTTCCTTCAACTGAATTACCCCTTGGCATTCACTTCCCGCAATAAATAAAATTAATAAAAACATCGGTAATCTAAACGTAGTTAACAGGCTACAGATATAATTCTATAACCCCTATCATGCACTTGGGGTTTGCCACAGTTAAATGAAATCATCTGGTGTTAGTTAGAATTATAGTCAGCCTACTGTATACTGTAATGATGACAATAACTAAACGATACTTGTGACACTGTTTATGTCTGAATTTAATGATATGCATACTTCTCAACACTGACGTTAACTATTTTCACTAAACTAGCCTAACTGAGTTTTGCTACCGTAGTTACTATTAGGAATCTCAATCCTGTTGGTATTATAGTAACGTTCATTTTCGTATCTAGGGGCAACGTTTTTGTCAATACTTTCTGATGTTTGTTTTTACTTTTTCCCACAATGACATACGGCACAGGTACAAAAGTTTGTTTCCTTTTGATGCCACTATGGCCATGGTTATAATGTCCGTTGCCAATTACTGACTTGCTATCTGCGTATAACTTGTGTAACATACTTAGCCTAGAAGATATTACTAAAATTACAGTATTGTACAGCTTTGATTCGAACCAGTTATAATGAACATTGGATATACATCAGTAATGACTATACTTTCTGTAGCTAACATTTATATAAATACAACAGTGTTCTGGTTGACGTGTATTACATCCTCTTGAAAAACTGAGTGAATGGATGCACGACTCATTATTTGACTCGGATGAATTTTCTCCTGAATGATTAAATGGATACACGACTCACAGCATTCCGATGAAAGATTCTCCTGAAGAAGTAAATGAATACATAATTCATTTCACTGGGAAGCCACTGCGATGAAAGATCCTGATGAATGAGTAAAGGGATGCATTGACCCACTGCACTGGGAAGCCACTGTGATGAAAGTTTCCCCTCACTCAGTGAACGGATGTAACCTACGCCTAGGTGATCATTCTTAAGTTACACTATGGCGTTCTTATTTATTTTTAGATCCTAACCATTCCATTATATTGGGATCATGGTGATGCAGTGCCTGGAATTTTCTGCAGCTTCTCTCCTTGTAGCTTTTCAAACTTTATTCCATGTCACTGGCTGCGCTGCAGCATAATATTACAAGAAAAACAACAATTTGTGTATACAACGATGAATTATTGTGATACAATATATTTGTGGGCACTATAATTAAACCTCTAATTAACTGAAAAGTTATGCCGTGTAACTATCAGGCCTTAAATGCTTCATTAACTTGTTAAGTACTGTAAATGTAACCTTAATCCATTAATGATACTAGCAGACGACTTTTTCACCTGACTAAAAGCCAGTCAAGTAATATTTCAAAACTGGCCTGCAGTTACTAGGACAAAACACCAATAACAAACTGTGTAAGCCCATATCACACTGCATGATGTATTTCTTTATTCAGACTGACCCTTGATGATTGGCACCATCCAACCTGTCAACAGTGGGAAAAAAAAAAAAATAAGCTATTATACCAGAACACTATGGACTGACTGTTATCGAGCCCTGAGTCGGTATACTTCGTAGATTCGGCTCACGTAATTACTGCGATGGGAACTCTTTTACTCTGATCCCTAACAGTGAACCTGCCTTTTTTTTTTTTTTAATGCAAGGAAGAAGGAACCAAAGGCCAGGAGCCTGCAAACTGTTCCTTCTAAGGGAAAAAAAAAAAAGTGCCAAATTCAAGATCCGTTCTTTTCGAGATGCCTGGACACACTGGAGATCACTAAAGGTAGGAAATACAGACAGAGGGAGACAGTTCCAGAGTTGACCAGTTGTATAAATGAAGGACTGGGAGTAACGGTTAACTCTCGCATTGGAAAGTTGGACAGAAAAGGGATGAGAGTTTCTTGCTAGACGGGTGCTACGCGCCTGGCGTAGAGGAGGAGGGATGCAATCAGACAGTGCAGCGTAGCACCTGTCTAGTACAGCCCCACTGATCACTGGGATGCACAAGCTTCTTCACCGCTGCAAGGCAGTGCTCCTTTGAAGAAGGTTCGGACAGCAGGATGTGCTGTTATGGAGCCATCCTAGCAGTCGTAGGGGTTAAAATGTAAATAACAAAACAGTATGGAATGGTTGTTATTGAGGAAGAACTTTAAATAACTGAGTGAAAGTGGTTTTGACAGCCGGATGACTAGGCTAACACCTCACTGTTGTGTTCAGCTGATGCAGCCATCCTAGCAGTCATTAGAGTTAAAATGTAAACATTAAAACACTACGCAATGGTTCTTATTGAGGTAGAGCTTTAAATAACTGAGTAAAGGTGGTTTGAACCGCAGGATGACTAGGTTAACACCTCACTGTTGTGTTCAGCTGATGAAGCCATGCTACCGGTCGTAAGGGTTAAAACGTAAACATTAAAACACTATGGAATGGTTCTTACTGAGGAAGAACTTTAAGTAACTAAGTAAACGTGGTTCGAACTGCAGGATAACTAGGCCAACCCCTCACTGTTGTGTTCAGCTGATGGAGCCATACTAGTAGTGTTGGTAATGAAGACAAAATACACAGAAGGTGTTTTCACTGTGACAGAACATCAATCAGCTGACTAAGAGTGGGTCTGACCACTGGGTTAGGGGACAGGGCATCGTTAACCCAGCTATCCAGTCGAGATGGCATCGTCGCTTGGCTTCGTTGAATAATGTGCGGGCCACAAACGCCACACTGAACGTATCCGAAGCCGACGAGCTGCTTTCCCCAGCCAGCACCTCAGGGGCAACCCAGGGATACTTTTGGGCCTCTCGGGGACCCATGGGTTCGTCCAACAGCGGGCTGGAGGCGGTGGTGGCCAGACCGAAGTCGATGACTGTAACTTTTGGTCCAGCAGCAGTCCGCTGCACACATATGTTGGCACACTTCAGGTCGTTGTGGTAAATATCCAGGGAATTGATCTCGTCAACTATTTTGGCCAACTGTTGAAGAACTGTCATCAGCGAATGCTGGTTAATTTTCTGGGTGTCAATAGACTGACCGGCGAATTTTGTCAATAAAGATCGGTTTTCAACACATACTCCTACCAATTGTTGAACACCATTTACATGTTTAATTTTGCTCAAGAACCTTACCTCTGTAGCCATATCCGTTAAACCGCTGTTACTGTATTTCTTAACAACGTAGCTTTTATCTTTTCCGTTCAGAAGACGGCAGGAACCCTGCGCCCCACTCCCCAAGGCCCTATCACTGTATTTTGCACATATGTCACTATAATTCTTTGCAGTGACGTTCTTCACTTTAAGGGAAGCACAGAGGCTTCGCACGGACTCCTGGTAAGCGTCCATTTTGACAAAGCAAGCAGCACAAATGCTATACGTGTTAACCAGTCGACGCTAACGCTGAAGTGACACGTAAACAACAGATGCCCGCTTTTTATACCCTCCGTGATAGCAGGTTATTTTTACTGGTGGTCCTTTATTTCACGTAATTATGGATTCTAGTAGTCGTCTACATTTCAAAAATAATAGCGTGTTCATATAATGACTGATATTCTAATTAACATTTTATTGTCTTAAATGGTTAAAAAAAAAAAAAGTTATATTATTGTCCATAAGGTTCATAACCCAGTGAAATTAACGCAAGCGAATGTTCGATCAGATTCAAATTTTTAAAATACGAGTGCTAAAGTAGTGGAGTTTCTGGCAATCTTACATCCCTTAAAATTCTTACCTAGCGACTATTATTGTGGGTTTTATAGTACAAATCAATGACATTTCAGGATTAATTAGTACGGATCCATGTTCACTTACCTACCGGTATGCAAGTTTACATACTTTACCATAAGGGCGCGGCAACTGCAACTCTTAAATTGTCATCTAAAGGTAAGTAATTTGATTTTTGTATGCAACAGTTATTTGTTTAAACTACAAAAAATGTACGTTATATTACAACTGAGCTCTACAGAGCTCAGTGATATATACATATTTGAGGGTATTTCAGGAAGCCCCCAGTTCACCTGTTTACCTACTGGACGCAACGATTATACGATCTCGCCGACGGGACACGTCAGCGCATCAGACGTCCACAAATATATTGAAACCTAACGGTGTAGCCTAAAAACTGACCCAAACCAGGCCTATCCTGACGAGGACTTTGCCTCCCTGTGACCCCCTGATTTTAACTATCTAGAACTGCCACAGCCTCACCTTAAGAGCCTCCATCAGAATCTGAGATCTAACTTAGTACAATCTAATTCCATCCTAACCTAACTTATTCTAACCTCCACTACCCTATCCTAATTAGGTAAAATTATCATCATCTAATCCTGTGTCGCACCATGAGGAGCGTAGGAGCCCGGGGCTGGGGCAAGCTGGTCCTGTCATTTAAGATGAGTGACCAATCTCACCTATCCCTGAGTGGCATTACGTGAGCAATAAACCCCAACCACTCCTTGGATATAAACCTACATCGGTTCAATGAAATTGGAGTGCCTTAAATTACCCACTAAACCACTGGGTGTCATAATATGGTTATATAGTTACCACCTAGGGAGCTTGGTTAATGGTTTCCTGATGTACTGGAAACCATTTGGCTTGTCACTCATTGTAAAGGCACCCATAAGCAGAAGGAAGAGGAAAGAATGAAGGAAAGACAGAAAAGGAAGGAAGGAAGACTTAAGAGGAAGGAAGAGAGGAAAGAACAGTCATACGAGTGCTGCACTACATGGACTGAGTGGATGTAGACCGCCCCCACCTACCACTCCATATTATCCAAACCTAAAATCTAATTTAGAGGTAGGGGGCTGGAGGGGCTCCCCCGCTATATTCCTTTCATTTTAACTTTCCTTGTCCAGATTTTCGTATCTCCGAAGGTTACTTCATGCACCGTGTTGCCGGAAATTTCAGTTTTGCGGCTTTACACCCTTTCCTTAGCACTTTTACTTGATCAGGACCACATTCTAGCAATACATTGTTTGAATTCAGCACTAGGATGGAGAGCCAGCAATTCTGCATCAAGCTAAGTGAAGAATGTAAGACTATTTAGGAATGCAGTTCTTGTTATAACACGAGTGTGTAACTTATCTCGTTAACAGATCATGGAAAGTGATATGGAAGAGAATATGGTTTGTTTACATCATACCGGTGACTTCAGAAGTATTTGCCCACTGAATACCCAATCTGTTGGTATTTACTGCAAGCCATGGAGGACACTGTTACCCATTTACTTGCATGCTATTTTGACTCTATTCTCGTCAAATTATACAGCTTCCCTGTACCTCCTTCTTGGCTACCTATCTTGCCTTCCATCTCACTGTTCTCGTATAACATTTATATTTAATGTGTAGGGATTTCAGTTCAATGGACTAGAAAAAGCATCAGTTTGTGACAAGAATAGTCCTCGCTTGTGCCATTTTCTGAAGTTCTTTAACTTGATCTAGATGTTTGTCCTTTTGCAGTTTATTTTACGTGGTTGAGTTGCAGATAATGGCAATACTACGGCTCTACATCCCTTCCATAGCACTATGTGACCAACTCAGCATTCAAGGTGGAGAGATGGCAGCTTTAGTCCAAGTTAAGGTACAGA
>NW_027645195.1:0-4995 GCF_032717465.1 Coenobita brevimanus | reverse complement strand
TCTTCTCCACGAAATAAGGGCCACTAAACTTGGCTTGAAGAGGTTGCCCATGAACTGGTAGCAGAATCAAAACCTGATCTCCTGGCTGAAAGTGGCGTAACCTGGACTTCTTATCATACCAAGTCTTCATCTTCTCCTGAGCAGCTCCTAAATTCTCTCTTGCCAGCTGTAAAGCAGTGGACAGCCGTTCTTTGAACTTCATCACATACTCCAGCAGGTTGACGTCATCTTCCTCCGGCAGCCAGCATTCCTTGAAGTAGCTTAAGGGTCCTCTTACTTCATGGCCAAACAGTAGTTCAAAAGGTGAGAAGCCCAGTGATTCATTTGGAGAATCTCTTGCGGCAAACACAACGAATGGAAGGCCTTTATCCCAGTCTTTCTGATGTTCCAAACAGTATTTCTTGAGCATCGATTTGAGTGTTTGATGATATCTCTCCAACGCTCCTTGGGTCTGGGGATGGTAAGCTGAAGACGTGATCTGGGTGATGCCCAACTCTTTCAGAGACTGCTTGAAAACGTTTGACATGAAATTACTTCCCCGGTCTGACTGTACCTCCTTGGGCAGACCAAACTTTGTGAAGAACCCTAGCATTTCCTTAACCACGTTCTTTGCTGAGATGTTTATAAGTGGAATGGCTTCAGGATAACGAGTAGCCATATCAATCAGGGTCAACACATAAGAAAATCCTGAAGAAGTCTTAGGAAGAGGGCCCACAATATCCACCAACACACGGGTGAAAGGCGCCTCAAAAGGAGGAATGGGAACTAGAGGTGCAACCTTTTCGGTCTGATTACACTTCCCCACAACTTGACAGGTGTGACAAGACTTACAATACCAGGAAACATCCCTGAAGATACCTGGCCAGTAGAAGTGTTTCAAAATGCGTGCCACAGTCTTCCTCACTCCAAGGTGTCCTGCCAAACTGGAATCATGAGCCACTCTAATGATATCCTGCCTACAAACACAAGGGATGACAACTTGATGTACTACCTCCCATTCACAGTCGGCTGATGCTGTTGGGGGTCTCCACTTCCTCATAAGTACTCCTGACTTTACATAATAACAAGTAGAAGCACCGGCTGACTCTTCTTCACTGTAAGCAGAGTTAGCTAGACCTTTCAATTCAGGGTCAGCAACCTGCAACTCAACCAACTCTTGACGAGACAAATTATCAACACTACGGGGTACTGCCTCATCTGGTGAGTGGTCCAAATTAGCAAGAGAAGTGTCTGCTAGGATAACATCATCATCATCATTATCCTCTAAATCACCAGTAACTTTAGACTTAGCCCTAGTGACAGCACGTGCAGGGAACACATCAGGGACATCACAATCCTGGGGACGCAGCCACTGGCTCACTAGACAACTGAGGAGCTGGACACACTTGACTTCCACCTATATCATTTCCAAGTAAGAAAGTTACACCTGACATTGGGAGTGTCTCAACCAACCCAACCATAAGGGAACCATTAACAAAACCAGACTCTAAATTCACTCTGCACAGAGGGACAGAGAAGTAATTATTCCCTACACCTTTGTAAGACTACAGTTTCATCAGAGGAATTAACATTAGAGCCTAGAACACTGGTCAGCATAAAGGGATTGGCAAGCACCTGTATCACGATATATTTTAACTGATTGCCTGTCATTACTGTCCAGAGGACTGACAAAACCATCAGACAGGAAATTAGCACATGAACTCTTGAGAGTGTCACCCACGTTACTGCTCAAAAGAGGAGCTCCATCATGAGAATTTAAGTTACCCCCTCAAAGCAGGTTCAGTTAACTCAGTTAAAGAATTCTGGGAACTCTCAAGAGTGGACACTAGACCAATTGACTGAATATTTAAAGACTCCTTTTTGTTCACATCACGCTGTCTCCTGAAACATTTCTCCGTAGTATGACCAAGCTTACTACAATAAGTACATTTACTTTTCTGAAATTTAGAGGTGAAGCTGGTATTTACTTCCTGAGAAACATCATCTTTATTCTCTTTCCTGTTACCTGTACTCTGAGTAGAGGCAACTTACTTATTCTCAGCTTTCCCTTTTTCTTTAGAATATCTCTTGTGAGTGAGAACATATTCATCAGCTAAAACTGCAGCATCAGACAAATTATCTATTCTTTTCTCATCAAGATATAGGCTTACATCTTTACTAATACACCTTTTGAAGTCCTCCAGCAAAATCATCTGCTTAAATTTACCAAAATCAGAATCCACATTCTTAGAATTTAACCACTGCTCTAACAAATCTTCTTTGATTTTTGCATACTCAACATCGGATTGCTTATCTTGCTTGTAAGTTGTCCTAAATTTTACTCTATAAGCTTCAGGAACAAGCTCATAGGCCTTAAGAATCAAGCTCTTAACTACATCATAATTATCAGACTGATCCTGAGGCAAAAGATGCATAAGTTACTTGAGCTTTACCGGTGAGAACAGTTTGAAGGAGTACCGGCCAATACTCCTTAGGCCAATTAAAACCTGTAGCTACCCTCTCAAACAACTGAAAATACTTTGTTAAATCAGATTCATTAAAAGGAGGGACAAGTTTAACATTTTTAGCCACATCAAAATCATCAGAGCTAGATGATCCAGTTCCACATTGTTTCATGCGTATACTCATGGTCTGCCTGAATCCTGGCAATTTCAACTTGTGCCTCAGCCTCCTTAGAACGGGCCTCCGCCTCCTTAGCACGAGACTCCGCCTCCTTAGCCTGAGCTTCCTGCAGGGCTAAGCTGTAACTTAGCTAATTCAATCTGCGTTTGCTCATTTGGAGGAGTTACATTAAACAAGCTTTCATTAATCATGTCAACAATTTGATCTTTAGAATGATGAGAGTGAACAGCAATTCCCAATTGTTGAGCAACAAGCTTAAGTTCATTCTTTGTTCTGTTTTCTACATCACACACTGTTTGCACATTTGACAAAAAATCTTTGGCTTCATCAAGTGTAGTAATAGTAGACATAATTAAGAAGTAACAGTCACAAAATATCAAGCAATATCCTTATGATAATATCCTGAATATCCTGGCGAGGTCGCCAAATTTATGTTACGGAACAGAGAAAGATAATGTACACTTTAAGTGAGAATACTAAAAAATCACTACTGTCCCGTAAAGTTCCAGGTTCAAAACAAAAGAGTTAGGTAAAATTACAAGTTAAAGTTTAATGCTCAAACTAACAACAAAACATTCAGGACTCATAAGGATAATGTAATGGCAAATAAACAGGTTAAATATATGGTTAACTGCAATAGCCTCTATTAACACGAAATTAGCAAGAGTAAATTTATCTAAGTCAGCCCTGATAAAATGAGATACCAGATAATACTCAGTGAATGCCGGATAAATTATTACAGATACAAACTATTATCAAAAATGACTGACATAAAACCCAACATTAATCACAAAGACTTCACTAGGCCTAAGAACTAACCCTATGCTACACAGCACAAGAAAAAATACAACAGTTATACTCAAATTACACACAGCTGCTAGATGTTTGGAGATTTCCTGAGCACTCACAACAACAATATCTGTACAGGGGAGGACAGAGATGTGAACAAAATGAGGAGCAGATCTAAGTGGCCATGATGCAGAGACTGAGCTCATTATATAGGGGCCAGCAGAGCTTGATACAACTTGTAAGAAGGACGCGCAAATGAAGCGATGTGGACAAACAGTTGACAATCCCGCACTGAATAACAGAAAGGACGACTTACTCTACTATAACGGTAGAAGGGGGGGACTGAGGCAGAACACGCTCGTGATCAAACATGCAGCATACTGTGCGTTAAAATTACACAAAGGATGATGAAATCATAGGCTATGTAACACCTCCCCACAAAGAAAAAGAAATTTACAAAGGAAATTTCTTATTACTCTAAAACAATTTGTATATGGCATTACAGACCATGCAAAGGTCTTTCCTAATGTTACAAAACATGAGATCTCCCTAGCACGTTCAGTCATAGGTACTTGCCAGTATCCCTTTAACAAATCAAACTTACTTATGTACCTAGCCTTTCCGATCTTGTCTATGCAATCTTCCACACGAGGGAGAGGGTAAGTGTCTGTTTTGGTTATCTGATTAACACGTCTGTAGTCGATGCAAAGCCTCTGTGACCCACCTGGCTTAGGGACTAGAGTGACAGGAGAACTCCAATCGCTCTGACAGGGCTCAATCATCTTGTGGTCCAACAGGTAGCCAAGCTCCTTCTCGATGAGAGGAACTTTCACTGGGTTCACACGGTAAGGAGGCAATTTAATTGGCTTTGCGTCTCCAACATCGACATCATGCATCAACACAGTGGTTCTTCCTGGAGTAGCACGGAACACTCTGCGGGTACTCCTGCAGTAATGCCGAAAACTCCTGCCTTTCCTTGGGAGCCAGATGAGAAAGCTTGGTCTGCAGATCATTCATGATATCATGATTCTTCCCCAAACTATCACTCAGGCTCATGCTGCATGGGAGAACTTCACTTGTAGACTCGGGTGGAACAGCTACAGTGCAGACTGGATTATTTTCGTCCCGCCTGTGATATAATTTTAGCATGTTGATGTGACATAGTTGCTTACTCTTTCTACGATCTGCTGTGGCGATGACATAGTTGACATCACTGAGTTTCTTCTCCACGAAATAAGGGCCACTAAACTTGGCTTGAAGAGGTTGCCCATGAACTGGTAGCAGAATCAAAACCTGATCTCCTGGCTGAAAGTGGCGTAACCTGGACTTCTTATCATACCAAGTCTTCATCTTCTCCTGAGCAGCTCCTAAATTCTCTCTTGCCAGCTGTAAAGCAGTGGACAGCCGTTCTTTGAACTTCATCACATACTCCAGCAGGTTGACGTCATCTTCCTCCGGCAGCCAGCATTCCTTGAGTAGCTTAAGGGGTCCTCTTACTTCATGGCCAAACAGTAGTTCAAAAGGTGAGAAGCCCAGTGATTCATTTGGAGAATCTCTTGCGGCAAACACAACGAATGGAAGGCC
>NW_027645194.1:0-32738 GCF_032717465.1 Coenobita brevimanus | reverse complement strand
TTTTGCTGGGATGATCAGGGTATTGAACCAGTGGTATAAAAGAAAACTATTGAGAATAGCTTAATATCATTTTTCATTGTGTTCTGTTTTGACAGTCATTTATAGATCACTGAAATTTTTTTTAAAGATAAAAATCAGAGATATTCCTTCAGGACATTCAATAAAGAAAATGTTATTGCAGATTTATCTAGACAGATTGTTTTAGAGTAAGAAATTTCCTTGTAAATTTCTTTCTTTGGGAGGTGTTATATAGATGATTTCATCATCCTTTGTAATTCTAACGTACATTGCATGTGATCACGATTTATCCCCTCAAAATAGAATGTCAACTTTTGTCTCTTCATTTGCGCGTCCTCTTACAAGTTGTATCTTTGATTTTGCAATTGCCACTTAGATCTACTCCTCATTTGTTCAAATGTACAGTTAATTGAGCTCAGAAGCAACCATTGAATTTGAGTAAAATAATTGTATTTTCATCATATTTTTTTGTCAGCCAATATAGTATCTGTAATAATTTAAATTTTTCATTGCTGATACTTATTTCAATTAAACCATATATTTAACCAGTTTTGCCATTTATCCTATGAGTACTTTAGTTGTTAATGGATTTTTTTCCACAGTCATTATGTCTGAACAAAATTTCAGGATATATCATAAGGATATTGTTGATATTTGTGACTGTGATTTACATGATGTCTATTATAATATTCCAAAGATGTTGGTATGTAGACAGAACAAAGAATGAACTGTTTAGCTCAACAATTAATTGCTGTTGCTCATGTTTAAAGATCAAATTGTTCATATTAATTATGTCAACAATTTGATCTTTAGACTAATGAGAGCGAACAGCAATTCCCAATTGTTGAGCAACAAGCTTAAGTCCATTCTTTGTTCTGTTTTCTACATCCAACAGTGTTTGCACACTTGACAAAAAATCTTTGGCTTTATCAAGCGTAGTAATAGTAGACATCATGAATAAATCACAGTCACAAAATATCAACCAATATCCTTATGATAATATCCTGAATATCCTGATAAGAGGTTGCCAAATTTATGTTACGGAACAGAGAGAGATAATGAACACTCTAAGTGAGAACACCAAAAATCACCACTGTCCCGCAAAGTTCCAGGTTCAAAACAAAAGAGTTAGGTAAAATTACAAGTTTAATTTTAATGCTCAAACTAACAACTAAACATTCAGGACTCATAAGGATAATATAATGGCAAAAAACAGGTTAAATATATGGTTGACTGGAATAGCCTCTATTAACACGAAATTAGCAAGAGTAAATTTATCTACGTCAGCCCTGATAAAATGAGAAAACCGGATAATGCTCAGTTGATGCAATATATATTATTACAGATACAAAATATTATTACTACTGGCTGACAGCAAAACCTTACATTAATCACAAAAACCTCACCAGGCCTACGAATTAACACCTCATGCTATACAGTACAAGAAAAATGTAATAGCACTTATACTCAAATTACACAGCAGCTAGATGGTTGGAGACTTCCTGAGCACTCACAATAATAACAACTGTACAGGGGAGGACAGGGATGTGAGCAAAATGAGGAGTAGATCTAAGTGGCAATTAATGCAGAGACTGAGCTCATTATATAGGGGCCGGCAGAGCTTGATACAACTTGTAAGAAGGACGCGCAAATGAAGCCATAGGGGACAAAGAGTTGACATTCCTGCTCTGAACAACAGAAAGAACGACTTACTCTACTATAAAGGAGGGAGGGAGTGAGGTAGAACACGACTATGGAAGCCACGAGGCGAATCGTGATCAAACATGCAGCACACTGTACGTTAGAATTATACAAAGGATGATGAAATTATAGGCTATGTAACACCTCCCCACAAAGAAAAAGAAATTTACAAAGGAAATTTCTTATTACTCTAAAATAATCTGTCTAAAGTCTAGATAAGCAATCTGCAATAACATTTTCTTTCCCCTTGACATGCTGTATGTCTAATGAATACTCCTGAAGAAGTAGACTCCATCTTGTTAATCTCTGATTTTTATCTTTAAATTTACTAAGGAATTTCAGTGGGTTATGATCGGTATAAATGACTATGGGGTCAAAACCAGAACACAAATAAAATGAAAAATGATGTAAACCCAAAATCAAGGCCAAAAGCTCTTTCTCAATAGTTGAGTAGTTCTTTTGAGGTGGAGTGAACTTCTTACCGTAATAAGATACAGGGTGTTCAATACCCTGATCATCCTCTTGCAGCAAAACAGCCCCAGCTCCTGTATCACTTGCGTCAACAGCCATCTTAAAAGGCTTAGCAAAATTTGGAGTAGCGAGCACTGGCTGACTTAATAGGATAGCTTTAAGTTTGCTGAAAGAGGATTCACAGTCATCGGTCCAGACAAATTTAACTCCCTTTATCAGTAGGTCTGTAAGTGGTGATACAAGAATTGAAAAGTTAAGAACAAATCTCCTGTAATAACCTACCATTCAAAAAAACCTTTGTAGCTCTTTCCTACTTTTAGGTCTGGGAAGATCACTTATAACCTGAACCTTAGCTCCTGGTGGTGCAACATGTCCATCACCAATTACGTACCCAAGGTACTGAACTTTAGCTTGACCAAACTCACACTTTGATAAATTACCTACAAGATTAGCCTGAACAAACGCTCAAGAAATTTACTGACATGGCATAGGTGATCTTTCCAGTTGTCACTGAAGATTAATACATCATCAATATAAACAACACACCCTGCCAAACCCTCTGTTACAACATTCATGAGCCTCTGAAATGTGGCTGGTGCATTCTTCATACCATATGGCATTACAGAACATGCTAAAGTCTTTCCTAGTGTTACAAAACATAAGATCTCCCTAGCACGTTCAGTCATAGGTACTTGCCAGTATCCCTTTAACAAATCAAACTTACTGATGTACCTATCCTTTCCGATCTTGTCTATGCAATTTTCCACGCGAGGGAGAGGGTAAGTGTCTGCTTTGGTTATCTGATTAATGCGTCTGCAGTCGATGCAAAGCCGCTGTGACCCACCTGGCTTAGGGACTAGAGTGACAGGAGAACTCCACTCACTCTGACAGGGCTGAATCATCTTGTGGTCCAACAGGTAGCCAAGCTCCTTCTGGATGAGAGGAACTTTCACTGGGTTCACACGGTAAGGAGGCAGTTTAATTGGCTTTGCGTCTCCAACATCGACATCATGCATCAACTCAGTGGTTCCTCCTGGAGTGTCACCGAACACTTGCGGGTACTCCTGCAGTAATGCCGAAAACTCCTGCCTTTCCTCGGGAGCTAGATGAGAAAGCTTAGTCTGGAGATCATTCATGATATCAGTATTCTTCCCGAAACTATCACTCAGGCTCATATTGCATGGGAGAACTTCACTTGCAGACTCGGGTGGAACAACTACAGTGCAGACTGGGTTATTTTCGTCCCGCCTGTGATATAACTTGACAAAGTTGCTTGTTCTTTCTACGATCTGGTGTGGCGATGACATAGTTGACATCACTGAGTTTCTTCTCCACGAAATAAGGACCACTAAACTTGGCTTGAAGAGGTTGCCCATGCACCGGTAGCAAGAATCAAACCTGATCTCCTGGCTGAAAGTGGCGTAACCTGGACTTCTTATCATACCAAGTCTTCAGCTTCTCCTGAGCAGCTCCTAAATTCTCTCTCGCCAGCTGTAAGAAGTGGACAGCCATTCTTTGAACTTCATCACATACTCCAGCAGGTTGACGTCATTTTCCTCCGACAGCCAGCATTCCTTGAGTAACTTAGGGGTCCTCTTACTTCATGGTCAAAACAGTAGTTCAAAGGGTGAGAAGCCCAGTGATTCATTTGGAGATTCTCTTGCAGCAAATACAACGAATGGAAGACCTTTATCCCAGTCTTTCTGATGTTCCAAACAGTATTTCTTGAGCATCGATTTGAGTGTTTGATGATATCTCTCCAACGCTCCTTGGGTCTGGGGGTGGTAAGCTGAAGACATGATCTGGGTGATGCCCAACTCTTTCAGAGACTGCTTGAAAACATTTGACATCAAATTACTTACCCGGTCTGACTGTACCTCCTTGGGCAGACCAAACTTTGTGAAGAACCCTAGCATTTCCTTAACCACGTTCTTTGCTGAGATATTTCTAAGTGGAATGGCTTCAGGATAACGAGTAGCCATATCAATCAGGGTCAACACATAATAAAAACCTGAAGAAGTCTTAGGAACTCTCCAAAATGGTTTGATGGCAATTGTGCCAGAGCAACAGCCCAAAAGTCATTAGCATATAACTCTTACTTAAAATCAAAAACACCTGAATCACTCTCCCAATTTAAAATTGCTAGAAATCATGCAAAAGCTGTATTAAATCTATCCAAATCAAACTTTCTTCAAAAGCAAGCATCAAAACTACTTAACAACCCTAATGACAATAGAATATTCTGGTCAACTCTTAATTCTTTCAATAATAACTTTAACAAGTCATCTTCCATTCTCCCACTAAAATCTTCAGATGGCAATATTACAAATGACCCACGTGGGAAAGCAGATATCTTTGCTAGTACCTTTGCAAGAAACTCTACCATAGATGATACCAGCCAGAATGTCTCAGTACTGGAACTTGATTCTCCCGAAATTGCCCCACTTAAAATACAGACAAGATTTGTAAAATCCATCCTAGACAATTTACCTACCAACAAAGCTCCAGGTCCAGATGGAATTCGCCAATTGTTTTGAAAAAGTGTTCCCCTGAACTTGCCTCTGTCCTAGCTAAATTATTCAGACTATGCATACGTACTTCTTTATTCCCAAATTCATGGAAAGAAGCCAATATCCACCCAGTTCCGAAGAAAGGAAGTTCGTCTGACCCCTCCAATTACAGACCAATAGCTATCACATCTTCTCTTGGTAAGGTATTTGAAACTTTAATTAATAAGCATATTGTTAAACATCTTGAATCCAACAACTTAATTAATGATAGACAATACGGTTTTCGCCACGAAAGATCCACCATTGACATACTCAATCTCTTAACTCATACCATCCATCAATCAATTGATCTTTTTGGAGAAACTCATGCAGTAGCTCTTGATATCTCTAAAGCTTTCGACAGAGTATGGCACCGTTCTCTGCTGTCCAAACTCCCTTGCTATGGACTAACGTCTTTTGTTCCTTTGATTTCTTCTTATCTTAGTGACAGGAAAATAAGAGTAAAAGTAGATGATGTATATTCGAATTTCCACTCAATTAACACCGGCGTGCCGCAGGGATCAGTTCTGGCGCCAACCCTATTTCTGGTTCATATTAATGATCTCTTATCTGTCACTCACAATCCCATTCACTCATATGCAGATGACTCAACACTACATAGTTCATTCACACTCAGACATCCATTTACAAAGTCTAATATCTCTACCTCTCAACTCAATACAGCCATCTCCATAAATGAAGATCTATCTACAATCAGTGAATGGGGACAAAACAACCTTGTCTCTTTTAATGCTAGTAAAACTAAATATATACAGTTTACCAATAGACAGATATTGCCAGACTCGTACATTACCTTTCAGTGCTACTAATATTCCCATCTCCAAAAGTATTGAAATTCTTGGTGTCTCACTTAACAGTGCCCTCAGCTGGACCTCTCATGTCAGATCACTTGCTAAAACCGCCTCAAAGAAACTTGGATTATTGTACAGAGTCCGTAACTTCTTCGCCGATGAGCAGTTAGCTATAATTTATAAGAGTCATGTGCGCTCTCAGCTTGAATATTGCTCACCCTTGTGGAATGGTTGTGGAGAGGTTGCATTAAGGCAACTAGACAAAATTCAGAATAAAGCTGTTAGAATCATTAACAACCCTGCCATTACATATAAACTACCTCCCTGCAAGTAAGAAGGAATGTTGCCTCCCTTGCATTATTTTACAGATATTTTTTTGGCAAATGCTCAGACGAAGTTGCGTCCATGGTGCCACCTCTCCATGCCTTCCCTCGTGCTACACGGGCATCTGGTAGCGCTCATGACTGGAATGTCACTCAACCATATTGCAGAACTTCTGCCTATCAGAATTCTTTCATTCCCCGAACTGCATCTCTCTGGAACTCGCTTCCCCAGAGTTGTTTTCCTCCAAATTTCAACCTACAACTCTTCAAGTCTAACTGTTACAGATATTTTATGAACAGAGGACACCAGTAATCTGGTGTATGGATTATTTTTTTTTCTCCATTTGTTTTTCCTTCCTCCGTTCTCTTATTAAAAAAAAAAAAAAAAAAAAAAAAAATATCCACCAACACACGGGTGAATGGCGCCTCAAAAGGAGGAATGGGAACTAGAGGTGCAACCTTTTCTGTCTGATTACACTTCCCCACAACTTGACAGGTGTGACAAGACTTACAATACCAGGAAACATCTCTGAAGATACCTGGCCAGTCGAAGTGTTTCAAAATGTGTGCCACAGTCTTCCTCACTCCAAGGTGTCCTGCCAAACTAGAATCATGAGCCACTCTAATGATATCCTGCCTACAAACACGAGGGATGACAACTTGATGTACAACCTCCCATTCACAGTCGGCTGATGCTGCTGGGGTCTCCACTTCCTCATAAGTACTCCTGACTTTATATAATAACAAGTACAAGCACCCAGCTGACTCTTCCTCACTGAAAGCAGAGTTAGCTAGACCTTTCAACTCAGGGTCAGCAACCTGCAACTGAACCAACTCTTGACGAGACAAATTATCAACACTACGGGGTACTGCCTCATCTGGTGAGTGGTCCAAATTAGCAAGAAAAGTGTCAGCTAGGATAACATCATCATCATCATTATCCTCTAAGTCACCAGTAACTTTAGACTTAGCCCTAGGGACAGCACATGCAGAGAACACATCAGGGACATCACAATCCTGGGTCGCAGCCACTGGCTTACTAGACAACTGTGGAGCTGGACACACTTGACTTCCACCGATATCATTTCCAAGTAAGAAAGTTACACCTGACATTGGGAGTGTCTCAACCAACCCAACCATAACGGAACCATTAACAAAACCAGACTCTAAATTCACTCTGCACAGAGGGACAGAGAAGTAATTATTCCCTACACCTTGTAAGATTACAGTTTCATCAGAGGAATTAACATTAGAGCCTGGAACACTGGTCAGCATAAGGGATTGGCAAGCACCTGTATCACGATATATTTTAACTGATTTCCTGTCATTATTGTCCAGAGGACTGACAAAACCATGAGACAGGAAATTAGCACATGAACTCTTGAGAGTGTCACCTACGTTACTGCTCAAAAGAGGAGCTTCATCATGAGAATTTAATTTACCCCTCAAAGCAGGTTCAGTTAACTCGGTTAAAGAATTCTGGGAACTCTCAAGGGTGGACACTTGACCAATTGACTGAATATTTAAAGACTCGTTTTTGTTCACATCACGCTGTCTCCTGAAACATTTCTCCGTAGTATGACCAAGCTTACTACAATAAGTACATTTACTTTTCTGAAATCTAGAGGTGAAGCTGGTATTTGCTTCCTGAGAAACATCATCTTTATTCTCTTTCCTGTTACCTGTACTCTGAGTAGAGGCAACGTACTTACTCTCAGCTTTCCTTTTTTCTTTAGAATATCTCTTGTGAGTGAGAACATATTCATCAGCTAAAACTGCAGCATCAGACAAATTATCTATTCTTTTCTCATCAAGATATAGGCTTACATCATTATTAATACACCTTTTGAAGTCCTCCAGCAAAATCATCTGCTTAAATTTACCAAAATCAGAATCCACATTCTTAGAATTTAACCACTGCTCTAAAAGATCTTCTTTGATTTTTGCATACTCAACATGGGATTGCTTATCTTGCTTATAAGTTGTCCTAAATTTTACTCTGTACGCTTCAGGAACAAGCTCATAGGCCTTAAGAATCAAGCTCTGAACTACATCATAATTATCAGATTGATCCTGAGGCAAAGATGCATAAGTTACTTGAGCTTTACCGGTGAGAACAGTTTGAAGGAGTACTGGCCAATACTTTTTGGGCCAATTAAAACCTGTAGCTACCCTCCCAAACAACTGAAAATACTTTGTTAAATCAGATTCATTAAAAGGAGGGACAAGTTTAACATTTTTAGCCACATCAAAATCATCAGAGCTAGATGATCCAGTTCCACATTGTTTCATGCGATACTCACGGTCTGCCTTAATCCTAGCAAGTTCAACTTGTGCGTGAAACTCAGCCTCCTTAGCACGAGCCTCCTGCAGGGCTAGCTGAAACTTAGCTATTTCAATCTGCGTTTGCCCATCTGGAGGAGTTAGATTAAACAAGCTTTCATTAATTATGTCAACAATTTGATCTTTAGAATAATGAGAGCGAACAGCAATTCCCAATTGTTGAGCAACAAGCTTAAGTCCATTCTTTGTTCTGTTTTCTACATCCAACAGTGTTTGCACACTTGACAAAAAATCTTTGGCTTTATCAAGCGTAGTAATAGTAGACATCATGAATAAATCACAGTCACAAAATATCAACCAATATCCTTATGATAATATCCTGAATATCCTGATAAGAGGTTGCCAAATTTATGTTACGGAACAGAGAGAGATAATGAACACTCTAAGTGAGAACACCAAAAATCACCACTGTCCCGCAAAGTTCCAGGTTCAAAACAAAAGAGTTAGGTAAAATTACAAGTTTAATTTTAATGCTCAAACTAACAACTAAACATTCAGGACTCATAAGGATAATATAATGGCAAAAAACAGGTTAAATATATGGTTGACTGGAATAGCCTCTATTAACACGAAATTAGCAAGAGTAAATTTATCTACGTCAGCCCTGATAAAATGAGAAAACCGGATAATGCTCAGTTGATGCAATATATATTATTACAGATACAAAATATTATTACTACTGGCTGACAGCAAAACCTTACATTAATCACAAAAACCTCACCAGGCCTACGAATTAACACCTCATGCTATACAGTACAAGAAAAAATGTAATAGCACTTATACTCAAATTACACAGCAGCTAGATGGTTGGAGACTTCCTGAGCACTCACAATAATAACAACTGTACAGGGGAGGACAGGGATGTGAGCAAAATGAGGAGTAGATCTAAGTGGCAATTAATGCAGAGACTGAGCTCATTATATAGGGGCCGGCAGAGCTTGATACAACTTGTAAGAAGGACGCGCAAATGAAGCCATAGGGGACAAAGAGTTGACATTCCTGCTCTGAACAACAGAAAGAACGACTTACTCTACTATAAGGGAGGAGGGGGGGAGTGAGGTAGAACACGCACTATGGAAGCCACGAGGCGAATCGTGATCAAACATGCAGCACACTGTACGTTAGAATTATACAAAGGATGATGAAATTATAGGCTATGTAACACCTCCCCACAAAGAAAAAGAAATTTACAAAGGAAATTTCTTATTACTCTAAAATAATCTGTCTAAAGTCTAGATAAGCAATCTGCAATAACATTTTCTTTCCCCTTGACATGCTGTATGTCTAATGAATACTCCTGAAGAAGTAGACTCCATCTTGTCAATCTCTGATTTTTATCTTTAAATTTACTAAGGAATTTCAGTGGGTTATGATCGGTATAAATGACTATGGGGTCAAAACCAGAACACAAATAAAATGAAAAATGATGTAAACCCAAAATCAAGGCCAAAAGCTCTTTCTCAATAGTTGAGTAGTTCTTTTGAGGTGGAGTGAACTTCTTACCGTAATAAGATACAGGGTGTTCAATACCCTGATCATCCTCTTGCAGCAAAACAGCCCCAGCTCCTGTATCACTTGCGTCAACAGCCATCTTAAAAGGCTTAGCAAAATTTGGAGTAGCGAGCACTGGCTGACTTAATAGGATAGCTTTAAGTTTGCTGAAAGAGGATTCACAGTCATCGGTCCAGACAAATTTAACTCCCTTTATCAGTAGGTCTGTAAGTGGTGATACAAGAATTGAAAAGTTAAGAACAAATCTCCTGTAATAACCTACCATTCCCAAAAATCTTTGTAGCTCTTTCCTACTTTTAGGTCTGGGAAGATCACTTATAACCTGAACCTTAGCTCCTGGTGGTGCAACATGTCCATCACCAATTACGTACCCAAGGTACTGAACTTTAGCTTGACCAAACTCACACTTTGATAAATTAGCTACAAGATTAGCCTGAACAAACGCTCAAGAAATTTACTGACATGGCATAGGTGATCTTTCCAGTTGTCACTGAAGATTAATACATCATCAATATAAACAACACACCCTGCCAAACCCTCTGTTACAACATTCATGAGCCTCTGAAATGTGGCTGGTGCATTCTTCATACCATATGGCATTACAGAACATGCTAAAGTCTTTCCTAGTGTTACAAAACATAAGATCTCCCTAGCACGTTCAGTCATAGGTACTTGCCAGTATCCCTTTAACAAATCAAACTTACTGATGTACCTATCCTTTCCGATCTTGTCTATGCAATTTTCCACGCGAGGGAGAGGGTAAGTGTCTGCTTTGGTTATCTGATTAATGCGTCTGCAGTCGATGCAAAGCCGCTGTGACCCACCTGGCTTAGGGACTAGAGTGACAGGAGAACTCCACTCGCTCTGACAGGGCTCAATCATCTTGTGGTCCAACAGGTAGCCAAGCTCCTTCTGGATGAGAGGAACTTTCACTGGGTTCACACGGTAAGGAGGCAGTTTAATTGGCTTTGCGTCTCCAACATCGACATCATGCATCAACTCAGTGGTTCCTCCTGGAGTGTCACCGAACACTTGCGGGTACTCCTGCAGTAATGCCGAAAACTCCTGCCTTTCCTCGGGAGCTAGATGAGAAAGCTTAGTCTGGAGATCATTCATGATATCAGTATTCTTCCCGAAACTATCACTCAGGCTCATATTGCATGGGAGAACTTCACTTGCAGACTCGGGTGGAACAACTACAGTGCAGACTGGGTTATTTTCGTCCCGCCTGTGATATAACTTGACAAAGTTGCTTGTTCTTTCTACGATCTGGTGTGGCGATGACATAGTTGACATCACTGAGTTTCTTCTCCACGAAATAAGGACCACTAAACTTGGCTTGAAGAGGTTGCCCATGCACCGGTAGCAGAATCAAAACCTGATCTCCTGGCTGAAAGTGGCGTAACCTGGACTTCTTATCATACCAAGTCTTCAGCTTCTCCTGAGCAGCTCCTAAATTCTCTCTCGCCAGCTGTAAAGAAGTGGACAGCCATTCTTTGAACTTCATCACATACTCCAGCAGGTTGACGTCATTTTCCTCCGACAGCCAGCATTCCTTGAGTAGCTTAAGGGGTCCTCTTACTTCATGGTCAAACAGTAGTTCAAAGGGTGAGAAGCCCAGTGATTCACTTGGAGATTCTCTTGCGGCAAATACAACGAATGGAAGACCTTTATCCCAGTCTTTCTGATGTTCCAAACAGTATTTCTTGAGCATCGATTTGAGTGTTTGATGATATCTCTCCAACGCTCCTTGGGTCTGGGGGTGGTAAGCTGAAGACATGATCTGGGTGATGCCCAACTCTTTCAGAGACTGCTTGAAAACATTTGACATCAAATTACTTACCCGGTCTGACTGTACCTCCTTGGGCAGACCAAACTTTGTGAAGAACCCTAGCATTTCCTTAACCACGTTCTTTGCTGAGATATTTCTAAGTGGAATGGCTTCAGGATAACGAGTAGCCATATCAATCAGGGTCAACACATAATAAAAACCTGAAGAAGTCTTAGGAAGAGGGCCCACAATATCCACCAACACACGGGTGAATGGCGCCTCAAAAGGAGGAATGGGAACTAGAGGTGCAACCTTTTCTGTCTGATTACACTTCCCCACAACTTGACAGGTGTGACAAGACTTACAATACCAGGAAACATCTCTGAAGATACCTGGCCAGTCGAAGTGTTTCAAAATGTGTGCCACAGTCTTCCTCACTCCAAGGTGTCCTGCCAAACTAGAATCATGAGCCACTCTAATGATATCCTGCCTACAAACACGAGGGATGACAACTTGATGTACAACCTCCCATTCACAGTCGGCTGATGCTGCTGGGGTCTCCACTTCCTCATAAGTACTCCTGACTTTATATAATAACAAGTACAAGCACCAGCTGACTCTTCCTCACTGAAAGCAGAGTTAGCTAGACCTTTCAACTCAGGGTCAGCAACCTGCAACTGAACCAACTCTTGACGAGACAAATTATCAACACTACGGGGTACTGCCTCATCTGGTGAGTGGTCCAAATTAGCAAGAAAAGTGTCAGCTAGGATAACATCATCATCATCATTATCCTCTAAGTCACCAGTAACTTTAGACTTAGCCCTAGGGACAGCACATGCAGAGAACACATCAGGGACATCACAATCCTGGGTCGCAGCCACTGGCTTACTAGACAACTGTGGAGCTGGACACACTTGACTTCCACCGATATCATTTCCAAGTAAGAAAGTTACACCTGACATTGGGAGTGTCTCAACCAACCCAACCATAACGGAACCATTAACAAAACCAGACTCTAAATTCACTCTGCACAGAGGGACAGAGAAGTAATTATTCCCTACACCTTGTAAGATTACAGTTTCATCAGAGGAATTAACATTAGAGCCTGGAACACTGGTCAGCATAAGGGATTGGCAAGCACCTGTATCACGATATATTTTAACTGATTTCCTGTCATTATTGTCCAGAGGACTGACAAAACCATGAGACAGGAAATTAGCACATGAACTCTTGAGAGTGTCACCTACGTTACTGCTCAAAAGAGGAGCTTCATCATGAGAATTTAATTTACCCCTCAAAGCAGGTTCAGTTAACTCGGTTAAAGAATTCTGGGAACTCTCAAGGGTGGACACTTGACCAATTGACTGAATATTTAAAGACTCGTTTTTGTTCACATCACGCTGTCTCCTGAAACATTTCTCCGTAGTATGACCAAGCTTACTACAATAAGTACATTTACTTTTCTGAAATCTAGAGGTGAAGCTGGTATTTGCTTCCTGAGAAACATCATCTTTATTCTCTTTCCTGTTACCTGTACTCTGAGTAGAGGCAACGTACTTACTCTCAGCTTTCCTTTTTTCTTTAGAATATCTCTTGTGAGTGAGAACATATTCATCAGCTAAAACTGCAGCATCAGACAAATTATCTATTCTTTTCTCATCAAGATATAGGCTTACATCATTATTAATACACCTTTTGAAGTCCTCCAGCAAAATCATCTGCTTAAATTTACCAAAATCAGAATCCACATTCTTAGAATTTAACCACTGCTCTAAAAGATCTTCTTTGATTTTTGCATACTCAACATGGGATTGCTTATCTTGCTTATAAGTTGTCCTAAATTTTACTCTGTACGCTTCAGGAACAAGCTCATAGGCCTTAAGAATCAAGCTCTGAACTACATCATAATTATCAGATTGATCCTGAGGCAAAGATGCATAAGTTACTTGAGCTTTACCGGTGAGAACAGTTTGAAGGAGTACTGGCCAATACTTTTTGGGCCAATTAAAACCTGTAGCTACCCTCCCAAACAACTGAAAATACTTTGTTAAATCAGATTCATTAAAAGGAGGGACAAGTTTAACATTTTTAGCCACATCAAAATCATCAGAGCTAGATGATCCAGTTCCACATTGTTTCATGCGATACTCACGGTCTGCCTTAATCCTAGCAAGTTCAACTTGTGCGTGAAACTCAGCCTCCTTAGCACGAGCCTCCTGCAGGGCTAGCTGAAACTTAGCTATTTCAATCTGCGTTTGCCCATCTGGAGGAGTTAGATTAAACAAGCTTTCATTAATTATGTCAACAATTTGATCTTTAGAATAATGAGAGCGAACAGCAATTCCCAATTGTTGAGCAACAAGCTTAAGTCCATTCTTTGTTCTGTTTTCTACATCCAACAGTGTTTGCACACTTGACAAAAAATCTTTGGCTTTATCAAGCGTAGTAATAGTAGACATCATGAATAAATCACAGTCACAAAATATCAACCAATATCCTTATGATAATATCCTGAATATCCTGATAAGAGGTTGCCAAATTTATGTTACGGAACAGAGAGAGATAATGAACACTCTAAGTGAGAACACCAAAAATCACCACTGTCCCGCAAAGTTCCAGGTTCAAAACAAAAGAGTTAGGTAAAATTACAAGTTTAATTTTAATGCTCAAACTAACAACTAAACATTCAGGACTCATAAGGATAATATAATGGCAAAAAACAGGTTAAATATATGGTTGACTGGAATAGCCTCTATTAACACGAAATTAGCAAGAGTAAATTTATCTACGTCAGCCCTGATAAAATGAGAAAACCGGATAATGCTCAGTTGATGCAATATATATTATTACAGATACAAAATATTATTACTACTGGCTGACAGCAAAACCTTACATTAATCACAAAAACCTCACCAGGCCTACGAATTAACACCTCATGCTATACAGTACAAGAAAAAATGTAATAGCACTTATACTCAAATTACACAGCAGCTAGATGGTTGGAGACTTCCTGAGCACTCACAATAATAACAACTGTACAGGGGAGGACAGGGATGTGAGCAAAATGAGGAGTAGATCTAAGTGGCAATTAATGCAGAGACTGAGCTCATTATATAGGGGCCGGCAGAGCTTGATACAACTTGTAAGAAGGACGCGCAAATGAAGCCATAGGGGACAAAGAGTTGACATTCCTGCTCTGAACAACAGAAAGAACGACTTACTCTACTATAAGGGAGGAGGGGGTGAGTGAGGTAGAACACGCACTATGGAAGCCACGAGGCGAATCGTGATCAAACATGCAGCACACTGTACGTTAGAATTATACAAAGGATGATGAAATTATAGGCTATGTAACACCTCCCCACAAAGAAAAAGAAATTTACAAAGGAAATTTCTTATTACTCTAAAATAATCTGTCTAAAGTCTAGATAAGCAATCTGCAATAACATTTTCTTTCCCCTTGACATGCTGTATGTCTAATGAATACTCCTGAAGAAGTAGACTCCATCTTGTCAATCTCTGATTTTTATCTTTAAATTTACTAAGGAATTTCAGTGGGTTATGATCGGTATAAATGACTATGGGGTCAAAACCAGAACACAAATAAAATGAAAAATGATGTAAACCCAAAATCAAGGCCAAAAGCTCTTTCTCAATAGTTGAGTAGTTCTTTTGAGGTGGAGTGAACTTCTTACCGTAATAAGATACAGGGTGTTCAATACCCTGATCATCCTCTTGCAGCAAAACAGCCCCAGCTCCTGTATCACTTGCGTCAACAGCCATCTTAAAAGGCTTAGCAAAATTTGGAGTAGCGAGCACTGGCTGACTTAATAGGATAGCTTTAAGTTTGCTGAAAGAGGATTCACAGTCATCGGTCCAGACAAATTTAACTCCCTTTATCAGTAGGTCTGTAAGTGGTGATACAAGAATTGAAAAGTTAAGAACAAATCTCCTGTAATAACCTACCATTCCCAAAAATCTTTGTAGCTCTTTCCTACTTTTAGGTCTGGGAAGATCACTTATAACCTGAACCTTAGCTCCTGGTGGTGCAACATGTCCATCACCAATTACGTACCCAAGGTACTGAACTTTAGCTTGACCAAACTCACACTTTGATAAATTAGCTACAAGATTAGCCTGAACAAACGCTCAAGAAATTTACTGACATGGCATAGGTGATCTTTCCAGTTGTCACTGAAGATTAATACATCATCAATATAAACAACACACCCTGCCAAACCCTCTGTTACAACATTCATGAGCCTCTGAAATGTGGCTGGTGCATTCTTCATACCATATGGCATTACAGAACATGCTAAAGTCTTTCCTAGTGTTACAAAACATAAGATCTCCCTAGCACGTTCAGTCATAGGTACTTGCCAGTATCCCTTTAACAAATCAAACTTACTGATGTACCTATCCTTTCCGATCTTGTCTATGCAATTTTCCACGCGAGGGAGAGGGTAAGTGTCTGCTTTGGTTATCTGATTAATGCGTCTGCAGTCGATGCAAAGCCGCTGTGACCCACCTGGCTTAGGGACTAGAGTGACAGGAGAACTCCACTCGCTCTGACAGGGCTCAATCATCTTGTGGTCCAACAGGTAGCCAAGCTCCTTCTGGATGAGAGGAACTTTCACTGGGTTCACACGGTAAGGAGGCAGTTTAATTGGCTTTGCGTCTCCAACATCGACATCATGCATCAACTCAGTGGTTCCTCCTGGAGTGTCACCGAACACTTGCGGGTACTCCTGCAGTAATGCCGAAAACTCCTGCCTTTCCTCGGGAGCTAGATGAGAAAGCTTAGTCTGGAGATCATTCATGATATCAGTATTCTTCCCGAAACTATCACTCAGGCTCATATTGCATGGGAGAACTTCACTTGCAGACTCGGGTGGAACAACTACAGTGCAGACTGGGTTATTTTCGTCCCGCCTGTGATATAACTTGACAAAGTTGCTTGTTCTTTCTACGATCTGGTGTGGCGATGACATAGTTGACATCACTGAGTTTCTTCTCCACGAAATAAGGACCACTAAACTTGGCTTGAAGAGGTTGCCCATGCACCGGTAGCAGAATCAAAACCTGATCTCCTGGCTGAAAGTGGCGTAACCTGGACTTCTTATCATACCAAGTCTTCAGCTTCTCCTGAGCAGCTCCTAAATTCTCTCTCGCCAGCTGTAAAGAAGTGGACAGCCATTCTTTGAACTTCATCACATACTCCAGCAGGTTGACGTCATTTTCCTCCGACAGCCAGCATTCCTTGAGTAGCTTAAGGGGTCCTCTTACTTCATGGTCAAACAGTAGTTCAAAGGGTGAGAAGCCCAGTGATTCATTTGGAGATTCTCTTGCAGCAAATACAACGAATGGAAGACCTTTATCCCAGTCTTTCTGATGTTCCAAACAGTATTTCTTGAGCATCGATTTGAGTGTTTGATGATATCTCTCCAACGCTCCTTGGGTCTGGGGGTGGTAAGCTGAAGACATGATCTGGGTGATGCCCAACTCTTTCAGAGACTGCTTGAAAACATTTGACATCAAATTACTTACCCGGTCTGACTGTACCTCCTTGGGCAGACCAAACTTTGTGAAGAACCCTAGCATTTCCTTAACCACGTTCTTTGCTGAGATATTTCTAAGTGGAATGGCTTCAGGATAACGAGTAGCCATATCAATCAGGGTCAACACATAATAAAAACCTGAAGAAGTCTTAGGAAGAGGGCCCACAATATCCACCAACACACGGGTGAATGGCGCCTCAAAAGGAGGAATGGGAACTAGAGGTGCAACCTTTTCTGTCTGATTACACTTCCCCACAACTTGACAGGTGTGACAAGACTTACAATACCAGGAAACATCTCTGAAGATACCTGGCCAGTCGAAGTGTTTCAAAATGTGTGCCACAGTCTTCCTCACTCCAAGGTGTCCTGCCAAACTAGAATCATGAGCCACTCTAATGATATCCTGCCTACAAACACGAGGGATGACAACTTGATGTACAACCTCCCATTCACAGTCGGCTGATGCTGCTGGGGTCTCCACTTCCTCATAAGTACTCCTGACTTTATATAATAACAAGTACAAGCACCAGCTGACTCTTCCTCACTGAAAGCAGAGTTAGCTAGACCTTTCAACTCAGGGTCAGCAACCTGCAACTGAACCAACTCTTGACGAGACAAATTATCAACACTACGGGGTACTGCCTCATCTGGTGAGTGGTCCAAATTAGCAAGAAAAGTGTCAGCTAGGATAACATCATCATCATCATTATCCTCTAAGTCACCAGTAACTTTAGACTTAGCCCTAGGGACAGCACATGCAGAGAACACATCAGGGACATCACAATCCTGGGTCGCAGCCACTGGCTTACTAGACAACTGTGGAGCTGGACACACTTGACTTCCACCGATATCATTTCCAAGTAAGAAAGTTACACCTGACATTGGGAGTGTCTCAACCAACCCAACCATAACGGAACCATTAACAAAACCAGACTCTAAATTCACTCTGCACAGAGGGACAGAGAAGTAATTATTCCCTACACCTTGTAAGATTACAGTTTCATCAGAGGAATTAACATTAGAGCCTGGAACACTGGTCAGCATAAGGGATTGGCAAGCACCTGTATCACGATATATTTTAACTGATTTCCTGTCATTATTGTCCAGAGGACTGACAAAACCATGAGACAGGAAATTAGCACATGAACTCTTGAGAGTGTCACCTACGTTACTGCTCAAAAGAGGAGCTTCATCATGAGAATTTAATTTACCCCTCAAAGCAGGTTCAGTTAACTCGGTTAAAGAATTCTGGGAACTCTCAAGGGTGGACACTTGACCAATTGACTGAATATTTAAAGACTCGTTTTTGTTCACATCACGCTGTCTCCTGAAACATTTCTCCGTAGTATGACCAAGCTTACTACAATAAGTACATTTACTTTTCTGAAATCTAGAGGTGAAGCTGGTATTTGCTTCCTGAGAAACATCATCTTTATTCTCTTTCCTGTTACCTGTACTCTGAGTAGAGGCAACGTACTTACTCTCAGCTTTCCGTTTTCTTTAGAATATCTCTTGTGAGTGAGAACATATTCATCAGCTAAAACTGCAGCATCAGACAAATTATCTATTCTTTTCTCATCAAGATATAGGCTTACATCATTATTAATACACCTTTTGAAGTCCTCCAGCAAAATCATCTGCTTAAATTTACCAAAATCAGAATCCACATTCTTAGAATTTAACCACTGCTCTAAAAGATCTTCTTTGATTTTTGCATACTCAACATGGGATTGCTTATCTTGCTTATAAGTTGTCCTAAATTTTACTCTGTACGCTTCAGGAACAAGCTCATAGGCCTTAAGAATCAAGCTCTGAACTACATCATAATTATCAGATTGATCCTGAGGCAAAGATGCATAAGTTACTTGAGCTTTACCGGTGAGAACAGTTTGAAGGAGTACTGGCCAATACTTTTTGGGCCAATTAAAACCTGTAGCTACCCTCCCAAACAACTGAAAATACTTTGTTAAATCAGATTCATTAAAAGGAGGGACAAGTTTAACATTTTTAGCCACATCAAAATCATCAGAGCTAGATGATCCAGTTCCACATTGTTTCATGCGATACTCACGGTCTGCCTTAATCCTAGCAAGTTCAACTTGTGCGTGAAACTCAGCCTCCTTAGCACGAGCCTCCTGCAGGGCTAGCTGAAACTTAGCTATTTCAATCTGCGTTTGCCCATCTGGAGGAGTTAGATTAAACAAGCTTTCATTAATTATGTCAACAATTTGATCTTTAGAATAATGAGAGCGAACAGCAATTCCCAATTGTTGAGCAACAAGCTTAAGTCCATTCTTTGTTCTGTTTTCTACATCCAACAGTGTTTGCACACTTGACAAAAAATCTTTGGCTTTATCAAGCGTAGTAATAGTAGACATCATGAATAAATCACAGTCACAAAATATCAACCAATATCCTTATGATAATATCCTGAATATCCTGATAAGAGGTTGCCAAATTTATGTTACGGAACAGAGAGAGATAATGAACACTCTAAGTGAGAACACCAAAAATCACCACTGTCCCGCAAAGTTCCAGGTTCAAAACAAAAGAGTTAGGTAAAATTACAAGTTTAATTTTAATGCTCAAACTAACAACTAAACATTCAGGACTCATAAGGATAATATAATGGCAAAAAACAGGTTAAATATATGGTTGACTGGAATAGCCTCTATTAACACGAAATTAGCAAGAGTAAATTTATCTACGTCAGCCCTGATAAAATGAGAAAACCGGATAATGCTCAGTTGATGCAATATATATTATTACAGATACAAAATATTATTACTACTGGCTGACAGCAAAACCTTACATTAATCACAAAAACCTCACCAGGCCTACGAATTAACACCTCATGCTATACAGTACAAGAAAAAATGTAATAGCACTTATACTCAAATTACACAGCAGCTAGATGGTTGGAGACTTCCTGAGCACTCACAATAATAACAACTGTACAGGGGAGGACAGGGATGTGAGCAAAATGAGGAGTAGATCTAAGTGGCAATTAATGCAGAGACTGAGCTCATTATATAGGGGCCGGCAGAGCTTGATACAACTTGTAAGAAGGACGCGCAAATGAAGCCATAGGGGACAAAGAGTTGACATTCCTGCTCTGAACAACAGAAAGAACGACTTACTCTACTATAAGGGAGGAGGGGGAGTGAGGTAGAACACGCACTATGGAAGCCACGAGGCGAATCGTGATCAAACATGCAGCACACTGTACGTTAGAATTATACAAAGGATGATGAAATTATAGGCTATGTAACACCTCCCCACAAAGAAAAAGAAATTTACAAAGGAAATTTCTTATTACTCTAAAATAATCTGTCTAAAGTCTAGATAAGCAATCTGCAATAACATTTTCTTTCCCCTTGACATGCTGTATGTCTAATGAATACTCCTGAAGAAGTAGACTCCATCTTGTCAATCTCTGATTTTTATCTTTAAATTTACTAAGGAATTTCAGTGGGTTATGATCGGTATAAATGACTATGGGGTCAAAACCAGAACACAAATAAAATGAAAAATGATGTAAACCCAAAATCAAGGCCAAAAGCTCTTTCTCAATAGTTGAGTAGTTCTTTTGAGGTGGAGTGAACTTCTTACCGTAATAAGATACAGGGTGTTCAATACCCTGATCATCCTCTTGCAGCAAAACAGCCCCAGCTCCTGTATCACTTGCGTCAACAGCCATCTTAAAAGGCTTAGCAAAATTTGGAGTAGCGAGCACTGGCTGACTTAATAGGATAGCTTTAAGTTTGCTGAAAGAGGATTCACAGTCATCGGTCCAGACAAATTTAACTCCCTTTATCAGTAGGTCTGTAAGTGGTGATACAAGAATTGAAAAGTTAAGAACAAATCTCCTGTAATAACCTACCATTCCCAAAAATCTTTGTAGCTCTTTCCTACTTTTAGGTCTGGGAAGATCACTTATAACCTGAACCTTAGCTCCTGGTGGTGCAACATGTCCATCACCAATTACGTACCCAAGGTACTGAACTTTAGCTTGACCAAACTCACACTTTGATAAATTAGCTACAAGATTAGCCTGAACAAACGCTCAAGAAATTTACTGACATGGCATAGGTGATCTTTCCAGTTGTCACTGAAGATTAATACATCATCAATATAAACAACACACCCTGCCAAACCCTCTGTTACAACATTCATGAGCCTCTGAAATGTGGCTGGTGCATTCTTCATACCATATGGCATTACAGAACATGCTAAAGTCTTTCCTAGTGTTACAAAACATAAGATCTCCCTAGCACGTTCAGTCATAGGTACTTGCCAGTATCCCTTTAACAAATCAAACTTACTGATGTACCTATCCTTTCCGATCTTGTCTATGCAATTTTCCACGCGAGGGAGAGGGTAAGTGTCTGCTTTGGTTATCTGATTAATGCGTCTGCAGTCGATGCAAAGCCGCTGTGACCCACCTGGCTTAGGGACTAGAGTGACAGGAGAACTCCACTCGCTCTGACAGGGCTCAATCATCTTGTGGTCCAACAGGTAGCCAAGCTCCTTCTGGATGAGAGGAACTTTCACTGGGTTCACACGGTAAGGAGGCAGTTTAATTGGCTTTGCGTCTCCAACATCGACATCATGCATCAACTCAGTGGTTCCTCCTGGAGTGTCACCGAACACTTGCGGGTACTCCTGCAGTAATGCCGAAAACTCCTGCCTTTCCTCGGGAGCTAGATGAGAAAGCTTAGTCTGGAGATCATTCATGATATCAGTATTCTTCCCGAAACTATCACTCAGGCTCATATTGCATGGGAGAACTTCACTTGCAGACTCGGGTGGAACAACTACAGTGCAGACTGGGTTATTTTCGTCCCGCCTGTGATATAACTTGACAAAGTTGCTTGTTCTTTCTACGATCTGGTGTGGCGATGACATAGTTGACATCACTGAGTTTCTTCTCCACGAAATAAGGACCACTAAACTTGGCTTGAAGAGGTTGCCCATGCACCGGTAGCAGAATCAAAACCTGATCTCCTGGCTGAAAGTGGCGTAACCTGGACTTCTTATCATACCAAGTCTTCAGCTTCTCCTGAGCAGCTCCTAAATTCTCTCTCGCCAGCTGTAAAGAAGTGGACAGCCATTCTTTGAACTTCATCACATACTCCAGCAGGTTGACGTCATTTTCCTCCGACAGCCAGCATTCCTTGAGTAGCTTAAGGGGTCCTCTTACTTCATGGTCAAACAGTAGTTCAAAGGGTGAGAAGCCCAGTGATTCATTTGGAGATTCTCTTGCAGCAAATACAACGAATGGAAGACCTTTATCCCAGTCTTTCTGATGTTCCAAACAGTATTTCTTGAGCATCGATTTGAGTGTTTGATGATATCTCTCCAACGCTCCTTGGGTCTGGGGTGGTAAGCTGAAGACATGATCTGGGTGATGCCCAACTCTTTCAGAGACTGCTTGAAAACATTTGACATCAAATTACTTACCCGGTCTGACTGTACCTCCTTGGGCAGACCAAACTTTGTGAAGAACCCTAGCATTTCCTTAACCACGTTCTTTGCTGAGATATTTCTAAGTGGAATGGCTTCAGGATAACGAGTAGCCATATCAATCAGGGTCAACACATAATAAAAACCTGAAGAAGTCTTAGGAAGAGGGCCCACAATATCCACCAACACACGGGTGAATGGCGCCTCAAAAGGAGGAATGGGAACTAGAGGTGCAACCTTTTCTGTCTGATTACACTTCCCCACAACTTGACAGGTGTGACAAGACTTACAATACCAGGAAACATCTCTGAAGATACCTGGCCAGTCGAAGTGTTTCAAAATGTGTGCCACAGTCTTCCTCACTCCAAGGTGTCCTGCCAAACTAGAATCATGAGCCACTCTAATGATATCCTGCCTACAAACACGAGGGATGACAACTTGATGTACAACCTCCCATTCACAGTCGGCTGATGCTGCTGGGGTCTCCACTTCCTCATAAGTACTCCTGACTTTATATAATAACAAGTACAAGCACCAGCTGACTCTTCCTCACTGAAAGCAGAGTTAGCTAGACCTTTCAACTCAGGGTCAGCAACCTGCAACTGAACCAACTCTTGACGAGACAAATTATCAACACTACGGGGTACTGCCTCATCTGGTGAGTGGTCCAAATTAGCAAGAAAAGTGTCAGCTAGGATAACATCATCATCATCATTATCCTCTAAGTCACCAGTAACTTTAGACTTAGCCCTAGGGACAGCACATGCAGAGAACACATCAGGGACATCACAATCCTGGGTCGCAGCCACTGGCTTACTAGACAACTGTGGAGCTGGACACACTTGACTTCCACCGATATCATTTCCAAGTAAGAAAGTTACACCTGACATTGGGAGTGTCTCAACCAACCCAACCATAACGGAACCATTAACAAAACCAGACTCTAAATTCACTCTGCACAGAGGGACAGAGAAGTAATTATTCCCTACACCTTGTAAGATTACAGTTTCATCAGAGGAATTAACATTAGAGCCTGGAACACTGGTCAGCATAAGGGATTGGCAAGCACCTGTATCACGATATATTTTAACTGATTTCCTGTCATTATTGTCCAGAGGACTGACAAAACCATGAGACAGGAAATTAGCACATGAACTCTTGAGAGTGTCACCTACGTTACTGCTCAAAAGAGGAGCTTCATCATGAGAATTTAATTTACCCCTCAAAGCAGGTTCAGTTAACTCGGTTAAAGAATTCTGGGAACTCTCAAGGGTGGACACTTGACCAATTGACTGAATATTTAAAGACTCGTTTTTGTTCACATCACGCTGTCTCCTGAAACATTTCTCCGTAGTATGACCAAGCTTACTACAATAAGTACATTTACTTTTCTGAAATCTAGAGGTGAAGCTGGTATTTGCTTCCTGAGAAACATCATCTTTATTCTCTTTCCTGTTACCTGTACTCTGAGTAGAGGCAACGTACTTACTCTCAGCTTTCCTTTTTTCTTTAGAATATCTCTTGTGAGTGAGAACATATTCATCAGCTAAAACTGCAGCATCAGACAAATTATCTATTCTTTTCTCATCAAGATATAGGCTTACATCATTATTAATACACCTTTTGAAGTCCTCCAGCAAAATCATCTGCTTAAATTTACCAAAATCAGAATCCACATTCTTAGAATTTAACCACTGCTCTAAAAGATCTTCTTTGATTTTTGCATACTCAACATGGGATTGCTTATCTTGCTTATAAGTTGTCCTAAATTTTACTCTGTACGCTTCAGGAACAAGCTCATAGGCCTTAAGAATCAAGCTCTGAACTACATCATAATTATCAGATTGATCCTGAGGCAAAGATGCATAAGTTACTTGAGCTTTACCGGTGAGAACAGTTTGAAGGAGTACTGGCCAATACTTTTTGGGCCAATTAAAACCTGTAGCTACCCTCCCAAACAACTGAAAATACTTTGTTAAATCAGATTCATTAAAAGGAGGGACAAGTTTAACATTTTTAGCCACATCAAAATCATCAGAGCTAGATGATCCAGTTCCACATTGTTTCATGCGATACTCACGGTCTGCCTTAATCCTAGCAAGTTCAACTTGTGCGTGAAACTCAGCCTCCTTAGCACGAGCCTCCTGCAGGGCTAGCTGAAACTTAGCTATTTCAATCTGCGTTTGCCCATCTGGAGGAGTTAGATTAAACAAGCTTTCATTAATTATGTCAACAATTTGATCTTTAGAATAATGAGAGCGAACAGCAATTCCCAATTGTTGAGCAACAAGCTTAAGTCCATTCTTTGTTCTGTTTTCTACATCCAACAGTGTTTGCACACTTGACAAAAAATCTTTGGCTTTATCAAGCGTAGTAATAGTAGACATCATGAATAAATCACAGTCACAAAATATCAACCAATATCCTTATGATAATATCCTGAATATCCTGATAAGAGGTTGCCAAATTTATGTTACGGAACAGAGAGAGATAATGAACACTCTAAGTGAGAACACCAAAAATCACCACTGTCCCGCAAAGTTCCAGGTTCAAAACAAAAGAGTTAGGTAAAATTACAAGTTTAATTTTAATGCTCAAACTAACAACTAAACATTCAGGACTCATAAGGATAATATAATGGCAAAAACAGGTTAAATATATGGTTGACTGGAATAGCCTCTATTAACACGAAATTAGCAAGAGTAAATTTATCTACGTCAGCCCTGATAAAATGAGAAAACCGGATAATGCTCAGTTGATGCAATATATATTATTACAGATACAAAATATTATTACTACTGGCTGACAGCAAAACCTTACATTAATCACAAAAACCTCACCAGGCCTACGAATTAACACCTCATGCTATACAGTACAAGAAAAAATGTAATAGCACTTATACTCAAATTACACAGCAGCTAGATGGTTGGAGACTTCCTGAGCACTCACAATAATAACAACTGTACAGGGGAGGACAGGGATGTGAGCAAAATGAGGAGTAGATCTAAGTGGCAATTAATGCAGAGACTGAGCTCATTATATAGGGGCCGGCAGAGCTTGATACAACTTGTAAGAAGGACGCGCAAATGAAGCCATAGGGGACAAAGAGTTGACATTCCTGCTCTGAACAACAGAAAGAACGACTTACTCTACTATAAGGGAGGAGGGGGAGTGAGGTAGAACACGCACTATGGAAGCCACGAGGCGAATCGTGATCAAACATGCAGCACACTGTACGTTAGAATTATACAAAGGATGATGAAATTATAGGCTATGTAACACCTCCCCACAAAGAAAAAGAAATTTACAAAGGAAATTTCTTATTACTCTAAAATAATCTGTCTAAAGTCTAGATAAGCAATCTGCAATAACATTTTCTTTCCCCTTGACATGCTGTATGTCTAATGAATACTCCTGAAGAAGTAGACTCCATCTTGTCAATCTCTGATTTTTATCTTTAAATTTACTAAGGAATTTCAGTGGGTTATGATCGGTATAAATGACTATGGGGTCAAAACCAGAACACAAATAAAATGAAAAATGATGTAAACCCAAAATCAAGGCCAAAAGCTCTTTCTCAATAGTTGAGTAGTTCTTTTGAGGTGGAGTGAACTTCTTACCGTAATAAGATACAGGGTGTTCAATACCCTGATCATCCTCTTGCAGCAAAACAGCCCCAGCTCCTGTATCACTTGCGTCAACAGCCATCTTAAAAGGCTTAGCAAAATTTGGAGTAGCGAGCACTGGCTGACTTAATAGGATAGCTTTAAGTTTGCTGAAAGAGGATTCACAGTCATCGGTCCAGACAAATTTAACTCCCTTTATCAGTAGGTCTGTAAGTGGTGATACAAGAATTGAAAAGTTAAGAACAAATCTCCTGTAATAACCTACCATTCCCAAAAATCTTTGTAGCTCTTTCCTACTTTTAGGTCTGGGAAGATCACTTATAACCTGAACCTTAGCTCCTGGTGGTGCAACATGTCCATCACCAATTACGTACCCAAGGTACTGAACTTTAGCTTGACCAAACTCACACTTTGATAAATTAGCTACAAGATTAGCCTGAACAAACGCTCAAGAAATTTACTGACATGGCATAGGTGATCTTTCCAGTTGTCACTGAAGATTAATACATCATCAATATAAACAACACACCCTGCCAAACCCTCTGTTACAACATTCATGAGCCTCTGAAATGTGGCTGGTGCATTCTTCATACCATATGGCATTACAGAACATGCTAAAGTCTTTCCTAGTGTTACAAAACATAAGATCTCCCTAGCACGTTCAGTCATAGGTACTTGCCAGTATCCCTTTAACAAATCAAACTTACTGATGTACCTATCCTTTCCGATCTTGTCTATGCAATTTTCCACGCGAGGGAGAGGGTAAGTGTCTGCTTTGGTTATCTGATTAATGCGTCTGCAGTCGATGCAAAGCCGCTGTGACCCACCTGGCTTAGGGACTAGAGTGACAGGAGAACTCCACTCGCTCTGACAGGGCTCAATCATCTTGTGGTCCAACAGGTAGCCAAGCTCCTTCTGGATGAGAGGAACTTTCACTGGGTTCACACGGTAAGGAGGCAGTTTAATTGGCTTTGCGTCTCCAACATCGACATCATGCATCAACTCAGTGGTTCCTCCTGGAGTGTCACCGAACACTTGCGGGTACTCCTGCAGTAATGCCGAAAACTCCTGCCTTTCCTCGGGAGCTAGATGAGAAAGCTTAGTCTGGAGATCATTCATGATATCAGTATTCTTCCCGAAACTATCACTCAGGCTCATATTGCATGGGAGAACTTCACTTGCAGACTCGGGTGGAACAACTACAGTGCAGACTGGGTTATTTTCGTCCCGCCTGTGATATAACTTTAGCATGTTGATGTGACAAAGTTGCTTGTTCTTTCTACGATCTGGTGTGGCGATGACATAGTTGACATCACTGAGTTTCTTCTCCACGAAATAAGGACCACTAAACTTGGCTTGAAGAGGTTGCCCATGCACCGGTAGCAGAATCAAAACCTGATCTCCTGGCTGAAAGTGGCGTAACCTGGACTTCTTATCATACCAAGTCTTCAGCTTCTCCTGAGCAGCTCCTAAATTCTCTCTCGCCAGCTGTAAAGAAGTGGACAGCCATTCTTTGAACTTCATCACATACTCCAGCAGGTTGACGTCATTTTCCTCCGACAGCCAGCATTCCTTGAGTAGCTTAAGGGGTCCTCTTACTTCATGGTCAAACAGTAGTTCAAAGGGTGAGAAGCCCAGTGATTCATTTGGAGATTCTCTTGCAGCAAATACAACGAATGGAAGACCTTTATCCCAGTCTTTCTGATGTTCCAAACAGTATTTCTTGAGCATCGATTTGAGTGTTTGATGATATCTCTCCAACGCTCCTTGGGTCTGGGGGTGGTAAGCTGAAGACATGATCTGGGTGATGCCCAACTCTTTCAGAGACTGCTTGAAAACATTTGACATCAAATTACTTACCCGGTCTGACTGTACCTCCTTGGGCAGACCAAACTTTGTGAAGAACCCTAGCATTTCCTTAACCACGTTCTTTGCTGAGATATTTCTAAGTGGAATGGCTTCAGGATAACGAGTAGCCATATCAATCAGGGTCAACACATAATAAAAACCTGAAGAAGTCTTAGGAAGAGGGCCCACAATATCCACCAACACACGGGTGAATGGCGCCTCAAAAGGAGGAATGGGAACTAGAGGTGCAACCTTTTCTGTCTGATTACACTTCCCCACAACTTGACAGGTGTGACAAGACTTACAATACCAGGAAACATCTCTGAAGATACCTGGCCAGTCGAAGTGTTTCAAAATGTGTGCCACAGTCTTCCTCACTCCAAGGTGTCCTGCCAAACTAGAATCATGAGCCACTCTAATGATATCCTGCCTACAAACACGAGGGATGACAACTTGATGTACAACCTCCCATTCACAGTCGGCTGATGCTGCTGGGGTCTCCACTTCCTCATAAGTACTCCTGACTTTATATAATAACAAGTACAAGCACCAGCTGACTCTTCCTCACTGAAAGCAGAGTTAGCTAGACCTTTCAACTCAGGGTCAGCAACCTGCAACTGAACCAACTCTTGACGAGACAAATTATCAACACTACGGGGTACTGCCTCATCTGGTGAGTGGTCCAAATTAGCAAGAAAAGTGTCAGCTAGGATAACATCATCATCATCATTATCCTCTAAGTCACCAGTAACTTTAGACTTAGCCCTAGGGACAGCACATGCAGAGAACACATCAGGGACATCACAATCCTGGGTCGCAGCCACTGGCTTACTAGACAACTGTGGAGCTGGACACACTTGACTTCCACCGATATCATTTCCAAGTAAGAAAGTTACACCTGACATTGGGAGTGTCTCAACCAACCCAACCATAACGGAACCATTAACAAAACCAGACTCTAAATTCACTCTGCACAGAGGGACAGAGAAGTAATTATTCCCTACACCTTGTAAGATTACAGTTTCATCAGAGGAATTAACATTAGAGCCTGGAACACTGGTCAGCATAAGGGATTGGCAAGCACCTGTATCACGATATATTTTAACTGATTTCCTGTCATTATTGTCCAGAGGACTGACAAAACCATGAGACAGGAAATTAGCACATGAACTCTTGAGAGTGTCACCTACGTTACTGCTCAAAAGAGGAGCTTCATCATGAGAATTTAATTTACCCCTCAAAGCAGGTTCAGTTAACTCGGTTAAAGAATTCTGGGAACTCTCAAGGGTGGACACTTGACCAATTGACTGAATATTTAAAGACTCGTTTTTGTTCACATCACGCTGTCTCCTGAAACATTTCTCCGTAGTATGACCAAGCTTACTACAATAAGTACATTTACTTTTCTGAAATCTAGAGGTGAAGCTGGTATTTGCTTCCTGAGAAACATCATCTTTATTCTCTTTCCTGTTACCTGTACTCTGAGTAGAGGCAACGTACTTACTCTCAGCTTTCCTTTTTTCTTTAGAATATCTCTTGTGAGTGAGAACATATTCATCAGCTAAAACTGCAGCATCAGACAAATTATCTATTCTTTTCTCATCAAGATATAGGCTTACATCATTATTAATACACCTTTTGAAGTCCTCCAGCAAAATCATCTGCTTAAATTTACCAAAATCAGAATCCACATTCTTAGAATTTAACCACTGCTCTAAAAGATCTTCTTTGATTTTTGCATACTCAACATGGGATTGCTTATCTTGCTTATAAGTTGTCCTAAATTTTACTCTGTACGCTTCAGGAACAAGCTCATAGGCCTTAAGAATCAAGCTCTGAACTACATCATAATTATCAGATTGATCCTGAGGCAAAGATGCATAAGTTACTTGAGCTTTACCGGTGAGAACAGTTTGAAGGAGTACTGGCCAATACTTTTTGGGCCAATTAAAACCTGTAGCTACCCTCCCAAACAACTGAAAATACTTTGTTAAATCAGATTCATTAAAAGGAGGGACAAGTTTAACATTTTTAGCCACATCAAAATCATCAGAGCTAGATGATCCAGTTCCACATTGTTTCATGCGATACTCACGGTCTGCCTTAATCCTAGCAAGTTCAACTTGTGCGTGAAACTCAGCCTCCTTAGCACGAGCCTCCTGCAGGGCTAGCTGAAACTTAGCTATTTCAATCTGCGTTTGCCCATCTGGAGGAGTTAGATTAAACAAGCTTTCATTAATTATGTCAACAATTTGATCTTTAGAATAATGAGAGCGAACAGCAATTCCCAATTGTTGAGCAACAAGCTTAAGTCCATTCTTTGTTCTGTTTTCTACATCCAACAGTGTTTGCACACTTGACAAAAAATCTTTGGCTTTATCAAGCGTAGTAATAGTAGACATCATGAATAAATCACAGTCACAAAATATCAACCAATATCCTTATGATAATATCCTGAATATCCTGATAAGAGGTTGCCAAATTTATGTTACGGAACAGAGAGAGATAATGAACACTCTAAGTGAGAACACCAAAAATCACCACTGTCCCGCAAAGTTCCAGGTTCAAAACAAAAGAGTTAGGTAAAATTACAAGTTTAATTTTAATGCTCAAACTAACAACTAAACATTCAGGACTCATAAGGATAATATAATGGCAAAAAACAGGTTAAATATATGGTTGACTGGAATAGCCTCTATTAACACGAAATTAGCAAGAGTAAATTTATCTACGTCAGCCCTGATAAAATGAGAAAACCGGATAATGCTCAGTTGATGCAATATATATTATTACAGATACAAAATATTATTACTACTGGCTGACAGCAAAACCTTACATTAATCACAAAAACCTCACCAGGCCTACGAATTAACACCTCATGCTATACAGTACAAGAAAAAATGTAATAGCACTTATACTCAAATTACACAGCAGCTAGATGGTTGGAGACTTCCTGAGCACTCACAATAATAACAACTGTACAGGGGAGGACAGGGATGTGAGCAAAATGAGGAGTAGATCTAAGTGGCAATTAATGCAGAGACTGAGCTCATTATATAGGGGCCGGCAGAGCTTGATACAACTTGTAAGAAGGACGCGCAAATGAAGCCATAGGGGACAAAGAGTTGACATTCCTGCTCTGAACAACAGAAAGAACGACTTACTCTACTATAAGGGAGGAGGGGGGGAGTGAGGTAGAACACGCAAGCCTGGTCACTATGGAAGCCACGAGGCGAATCGTGATCAAACATGCAGCACACTGTACGTTAGAATTATACAAAGGATGATGAAATTATAGGCTATGTAACACCTCCCCACAAAGAAAAAGAAATTTACAAAGGAAATTTCTTATTACTCTAAAATAATCTGTCTAAAGTCTAGATAAGCAATCTGCAATAACATTTTCTTTCCCCTTGACATGCTGTATGTCTAATGAATACTCCTGAAGAAGTAGACTCCATCTTGTCAATCTCTGATTTTTATCTTTAAATTTACTAAGGAATTTCAGTGGGTTATGATCGGTATAAATGACTATGGGGTCAAAACCAGAACACAAATAAAATGAAAAATGATGTAAACCCAAAATCAAGGCCAAAAGCTCTTTCTCAATAGTTGAGTAGTTCTTTTGAGGTGGAGTGAACTTCTTACCGTAATAAGATACAGGGTGTTCAATACCCTGATCATCCTCTTGCAGCAAAACAGCCCCAGCTCCTGTATCACTTGCGTCAACAGCCATCTTAAAAGGCTTAGCAAAATTTGGAGTAGCGAGCACTGGCTGACTTAATAGGATAGCTTTAAGTTTGCTGAAAGAGGATTCACAGTCATCGGTCCAGACAAATTTAACTCCCTTTATCAGTAGGTCTGTAAGTGGTGATACAAGAATTGAAAAGTTAAGAACAAATCTCCTGTAATAACCTACCATTCCCAAAAATCTTTGTAGCTCTTTCCTACTTTTAGGTCTGGGAAGATCACTTATAACCTGAACCTTAGCTCCTGGTGGTGCAACATGTCCATCACCAATTACGTACCCAAGGTACTGAACTTTAGCTTGACCAAACTCACACTTTGATAAATTAGCTACAAGATTAGCCTGAACAAACGCTCAAGAAATTTACTGACATGGCATAGGTGATCTTTCCAGTTGTCACTGAAGATTAATACATCATCAATATAAACAACACACCCTGCCAAACCCTCTGTTACAACATTCATGAGCCTCTGAAATGTGGCTGGTGCATTCTTCATACCATATGGCATTACAGAACATGCTAAAGTCTTTCCTAGTGTTACAAAACATAAGATCTCCCTAGCACGTTCAGTCATAGGTACTTGCCAGTATCCCTTTAACAAATCAAACTTACTGATGTACCTATCCTTTCCGATCTTGTCTATGCAATTTTCCACGCGAGGGAGAGGGTAAGTGTCTGCTTTGGTTATCTGATTAATGCGTCTGCAGTCGATGCAAAGCCGCTGTGACCCACCTGGCTTAGGGACTAGAGTGACAGGAGAACTCCACTCGCTCTGACAGGGCTCAATCATCTTGTGGTCCAACAGGTAGCCAAGCTCCTTCTGGATGAGAGGAACTTTCACTGGGTTCACACGGTAAGGAGGCAGTTTAATTGGCTTTGCGTCTCCAACATCGACATCATGCATCAACTCAGTGGTTCCTCCTGGAGTGTCACCGAACACTTGCGGGTACTCCTGCAGTAATGCCGAAAACTCCTGCCTTTCCTCGGG
>NW_027645193.1:0-4995 GCF_032717465.1 Coenobita brevimanus | reverse complement strand
AGCTAGATGAGAAAGCTTAGTCTGGAGATCATTCATGATATCAGTATTCTTCCCGAAACTATCACTCAGGCTCATATTGCATGGGAGAACTTCACTTGCAGACTCGGGTGGAACAACTACAGTGCAGACTGGGTTATTTTCGTCCCGCCTGTGATATAACTTTAGCATGTTGATGTGACAAAGTTGCTTGTTCTTTCTACGATCTGGTGTGGCGATGACATAGTTGACATCACTGAGTTTCTTCTCCACGAAATAAGGACCACTAAACTTGGCTTGAAGAGGTTGCCCATGCACCGGTAGCAGAATCAAAACCTGATCTCCTGGCTGAAAGTGGCGTAACCTGGACTTCTTATCATACCAAGTCTTCAGCTTCTCCTGAGCAGCTCCTAAATTCTCTCTCGCCAGCTGTAAAGAAGTGGACAGCCATTCTTTGAACTTCATCACATACTCCAGCAGGTTGACGTCATTTTCCTCCGACAGCCAGCATTCCTTGAGTAGCTTAAGGGGTCCTCTTACTTCATGGTCAAACAGTAGTTCAAAGGGTGAGAAGCCCAGTGATTCACTTGGAGATTCTCTTGCGGCAAATACAACGAATGGAAGACCTTTATCCCAGTCTTTCTGATGTTCCAAACAGTATTTCTTGAGCATCGATTTGAGTGTTTGATGATATCTCTCCAACGCTCCTTGGGTCTGGGGGTGGTAAGCTGAAGACATGATCTGGGTGATGCCCAACTCTTTCAGAGACTGCTTGAAAACATTTGACATCAAATTACTTACCCGGTCTGACTGTACCTCCTTGGGCAGACCAAACTTTGTGAAGAACCCTAGCATTTCCTTAACCACGTTCTTTGCTGAGATATTTCTAAGTGGAATGGCTTCAGGATAACGAGTAGCCATATCAATCAGGGTCAACACATAATAAAAACCTGAAGAAGTCTTAGGAAGAGGGCCCACAATATCCACCAACACACGGGTGAATGGCGCCTCAAAAGGAGGAATGGGAACTAGAGGTGCAACCTTTTCTGTCTGATTACACTTCCCCACAACTTGACAGGTGTGACAAGACTTACAATACCAGGAAACATCTCTGAAGATACCTGGCCAGTCGAAGTGTTTCAAAATGTGTGCCACAGTCTTCCTCACTCCAAGGTGTCCTGCCAAACTAGAATCATGAGCCACTCTAATGATATCCTGCCTACAAACACGAGGGATGACAACTTGATGTACAACCTCCCATTCACAGTCGGCTGATGCTGCTGGGGTCTCCACTTCCTCATAAGTACTCCTGACTTTATATAATAACAAGTACAAGCACCAGCTGACTCTTCCTCACTGAAAGCAGAGTTAGCTAGACCTTTCAACTCAGGGTCAGCAACCTGCAACTGAACCAACTCTTGACGAGACAAATTATCAACACTACGGGGTACTGCCTCATCTGGTGAGTGGTCCAAATTAGCAAGAAAAGTGTCAGCTAGGATAACATCATCATCATCATTATCCTCTAAGTCACCAGTAACTTTAGACTTAGCCCTAGGGACAGCACATGCAGAGAACACATCAGGGACATCACAATCCTGGGTCGCAGCCACTGGCTTACTAGACAACTGTGGAGCTGGACACACTTGACTTCCACCGATATCATTTCCAAGTAAGAAAGTTACACCTGACATTGGGAGTGTCTCAACCAACCCAACCATAACGGAACCATTAACAAAACCAGACTCTAAATTCACTCTGCACAGAGGGACAGAGAAGTAATTATTCCCTACACCTTGTAAGATTACAGTTTCATCAGAGGAATTAACATTAGAGCCTGGAACACTGGTCAGCATAAGGGATTGGCAAGCACCTGTATCACGATATATTTTAACTGATTTCCTGTCATTATTGTCCAGAGGACTGACAAAACCATCAGACAGGAAAATAGCACATGAACTCTTGAGAGTGTCACCTACGTTACTGCTCAAAAGAGGAGCTTCATCATGAGAATTAAATTTACCCCTCAAAGCAGGTTCAGTTAACTCGGTTAAAGAATTCTGGGAACTCTCAAGGGTGGACACTAGACCAATTGACTGAATATTTAAAGACTCCTTTTTGTTCACATCACGCTGTCTCCTGAAACATTTCTCCGTAGTATGACCAAGCTTACTACAATAAGTACATTTACTTTCCTGAAATCTAGAGGTGAAGCTGGTATTTACTTCCTGAGAAACATCATCTTTATTCTCTTTCCTGTTACCTGTACTCTCAGTAGAGGCAACGTACTTACTCTCAGCTTTCATTTTTTCTTTACAATATCTCTTGTGAGTGAGAACATATTGATCAGCTAAAACTGCAGCATCAGACAAATTATCTATTCTTCTCTCATCAAGATATAGGCTTACATCTTTATTAATACACCTTTTGAAGTCCTCCAACAAAATCATCTGCTTAAATTTACCAAAATCAGAATCCACATTCTTAGAATTTAACCACTGCTCTAACAGATCTTCTTTGATTTTTGCATACTCAACATGGGATTGCTTATTTTGCTTATAAGTTATTCTAAATTTTACTCTATAGGCTTCAGGAACAAGCTCATAGGCCTTAAGAATCAAGCTCTTAACTACATCATAATTATCAGATTGATCCTGAGGCAAAGATGCATAAGTTACTTGAGCTTTACCGGTGAGAACAGTTTGAAGGAGTACTGGCCAATACTTTTTGGGCCAATTAAAACCATAGCTACCCTCTCAAACAACTGAAAATACTTTGTTAAATCAGATTCATGAAAAGGAGGGACAAGTTTAACATTTTTAGCCACATCAAAATAATCAGAGCTAGATGATCCAGTTCCACATTGTTTCATGCGATACTCATGGTCTGCCTGAATCCTAGCAAGTTCAACTTGTGCGTGAAACTCAGCCTCCTTAGCACGAGCCTCCTGCAGGGCTAGCTGTAACTTAGCTAATTCAATCTGCGTTTGCTCATCTGGAGGAGTTACATTAAAGAAGCTTTTATTAATTATGTCAACAATTTGATCTTTAGAATGATGAGAGCGAACAGCAATTCCCAATTGTTGAGCAACAAGCTTAAGTTCATTCCTTGTTCTGTTTTCTACATCACACACTGTTTGCACATTTGACAAAAAAACTTTGGCTTCATCAAGAGTAGTAATAGTAGACATCATGAATAAATCACAGTCACAAAATATCAAGCAATATCCTTATGATAATATCCTGAATATCCTGATAAGAGGTCGCCAAATTTATGTTACGGAACAGAGAGAGATAATGAACACTTCAAGTGAGAATACTAAAAATCACTACAGTCCAGCAAAGTTCCAGGTTCAAAACAAAAGAGTTAGGTAGAATTACATAAACAAAAGAGTTAGGTAAAATTACAAGTTAAAGTTTAATGCTCAAACTAACAACTAAACATTCAGGACTCATAAGGATAATGTAATGGCAAAAACAGGTTAAATATATGGTTAACTGCAATAGCCTCTATTAACACGAAATTAGCAAGAGTAAATTTATCTAAGTCAGCCCTGATGAAATGAGAAAACCGGATAATGCTCAGTTAATGCAAGATATATTATTACAAATACAAAATATTATTACTACTGGCTGACAGTAAAAACTTTACATTAATCACAAAAACCTCACCAGGCCTACGAATTAACACCTTATGCTATACAGTACAAGAAAAAATGTAATAACACTTATACTCAAATTACACAGCAGCTACATGGTTGGAGACTTCCTGATCACTCACAAAAAAGATAACAACTGTACAGGGGAGGACAGAGATGTGAACAAAATGAAGAGTAGATCTAAGTGGCAATTAATGCAGAGACTGAGCTCATTATATAGGGGCTGGCAGAGCTTGATACAACTTGTAAGAAGGACGCGCAAATGAAGCCATAGGGGACAAAGAGTTGACACTCCTGCTCTGAACAACAGAAAGAACGACTTACTCTACTATAAGGGGGAGAAGGGGGAAGTGAGGTAGAACACGCAAGCCTGGTCACTATGGAAACCACGAGGTGAATCGTGATCAAACATGCAGCATACTGTACATTAGAATTATAAAAAAGATGATGAAATCATAGGCTATGTAACAATATATATATATATATATATATATATATATATATATATATATATATATATATATATATATTATCAGTCATCCCACCGCAAACATGCACCTGGAAACATTGTCAGTGTTATTCTGGTAATTTTTCATCTCGAACCTAGTCTGGGGTTTTTCTAAGGTCCAAAAGTTTCCAGGGCTGTAGTGGCCAATAATAATACTTAACCTATACAATCCCGCTGTCAGCATGGTGCAGACGGTACAAAACGTCTCGAATAATCCCAGTGACGTGATGGTGTTGACAGCAAAATTCGAGCACTGTAGCGCGTCTCAAACTGCTTCAATCTACCTAATTTTTTTTGTTAAAGAGTAGCTTAATATATAGGAAACACTGTGTCCAAGCAGCTGTAGTACTGAGTTTGGTTCTGCATGGCTGGATAACATCTGTATGCCACTGTCCATCATAGTGTCAGGATGTCGCAAAAATCACGCCATTTTTCTGCCTCATTGTGGTCGAGGAGGCTGTTGAAATTGTCACATGGACCCTTCTGTCCCTTCATTTAGTGATACTTTAGAAAAGGAAGACCTGGATGACTTCTTGAGGGGAATGTGAACCAATGGAGAAGGATATTGAGAACAGGGAATCCCCTATTCTCCTCCCCAGTTTTCTCTCATCCCACCCAGCTGGGTGGGATGAGAGAGAACGCACTGCAGCCTTAGCACCCTCATTTCTTGGCCAAGGTGAGGACTTTAAAGGTTATTTTCCATTGTTTCTCATCAAAAGTGGATGTTTTAGGCAAAAAACCCAAGGTCGAAAACTTGCCAGGTCTGGGGGTTTTCTAAGGTCCAAAAGTTTCCAGGGCTGCAGGGGTTAAATGCAACCGCATTTTCCATTTCTTCCTCATCCAACCTCACTGT
>NW_027645192.1:0-12987 GCF_032717465.1 Coenobita brevimanus | reverse complement strand
TAAAATAACATTTTCTTTCCCCTTGACATGTTTTATGTCTAATGAATACTCCTGAAGAAGTAGACTCCATCTTCTCAATCTCTGATTTTTATGTTTAAACTTACTAATGAATTTCAGTAGGTTATGATCGGTATAAATAACTATGGGGTCAAAACCAGAACAAATAAAATGAAAAATGCTGTAAACCCAAAATCAAGGCCAAAAGCTCTTTCTCAATAGATGAGTAGTTCTTACTGTAATAAGATACAGGGTGTTCAATACCCTGAACATCCTCTTGCAGCAAAACAACCCCAACTCCCATATCACTTGCGTCAACAGCCATCTTAAAAGGCTTAGCAAAATTTGGAGTAGCGAGCACTGGCTGACTTAATAGGATAGCTTTAAGTTTGCTGAAAGAGGATGCACAGTCATCGGTCCAGACAAATTTAACTCCCTTTTTCAGTACGCCTGTAAGTGGTGATACAAGAATTGAAAAGTTAAGAACAAATCTGTAATAACCTACCATTCCAAAAGATCTTTGTAGCTCTTTCCTACTTTTAGGTCTGGGAAGATCACTTATAACCTGAACCTTAGCTGCTGGTGGTGCAACATGTCCATCACCAATTACGTACCCAAGGTACTGAACTTTAGCTTGACCAAACTCACACTACGATAAATTAGCTACAAGATTAGTCTGAACCAGACGCTCAAGAAATTTACTGACATGGCATAGGTGATCTTTCCAGTTGTCACTGAAGATTAATACATCATCAATATAAACAACACACCCTGCCAAACCCTCTGTTACAACATTCATGAGCTTCTGAAACGCGGTTGGTGCATTCTTCATACCATATGGCATTACAGAACATGCAAAAGTCTTTCCTAGTGTTACAAAACTTGAGATCTCCCTAGCACGTTCAGTCATAGGTACTTGCCAGTATCCCTTTAACAAATCAAACTTACCTGTGTACCTAGCCCTGGTCTATACAATCTTCCACGTGAGGGAGAGGGTAAGTGTCTGTTTTGGTTATCTGATTACCACTTCTGTAGTCGATGCAAAGCCTCTGTGACCCACCTGGCTTAGGGACTAGAGTCACAGGAGAACTCCACTCGCTCTGACAGGGCTCAATCATCTTGTGGTCCAACAGGTAGCCAAGCTCCTACTGGATGAGAGGAATTTTCACTGGGTTCACATGGTAAGGAGGCATTTTAATTGGCTTTGCGTCTCCAACATCGACATCATGCATCAACACAGTGGTTCTTCCTGGAGTGGCACGGAACACTTGCGGGTACTCCTGCAGTAATGCCGAAAACTCCTGCCTTTCCTCGGGAGTTAGATGAGAAAGCTTAGTCTGGAGATCATTCATGATATCAGGATTCTTCTCCAAACTATCACTCAGGCTCATGCTGCATGAAAGAACTTCACTTGCAGACTCAGGTGGAACAGCTACAGTGCAGACTGGGTTATTTTCGTCCCGCCTGTGATATAACTTTAGCATGTTGATATGACAAAGTTGCTTCTTCTTTCTACGATCTGGTGTGGCGATGACATAGTTGACATCACTGAGTTTCTTCTCCACGAAATAAGGACCACTAAACTTGGCTTGAAGAGGTTGCCCATGCACCGGTAGCAGAATCAAAACCTGATCTCCTGGCTAAAAGTGGCGTAACCTGGACTTCTTATCATACCAAGTCTTCATCTTCTTCTGAGCAGCTCCTAAATTCTCTCTCGCCAGCTGTAAAGCATTGGACAACCGTTCTTTGAACTTCATCACATTCTCCAGCAGGTTGACTTCATCTTCCTCCAACAGCCAGCATTCCTTGAGTAGCTTAAGGGGTCCTCTTACTTCATGGCCAAACAATAGTTCAAAGGGTGAGAAGCCCAGTGATTCATTTGGAGATTCTCTTGCGGCAAATACAATGAATGGAAGACCTTTATCCCAGTCTTTCTGATGTTGCAAACAGTATTTCTTGAGCATTGATTTGAGTGTTTGATGATATCTCTCCAACGCTCCTTGGGTCTGGGGATGGTAAGCTGAAGACGTGATCTGGGTGATGCCCAACTCTTTCAAAGACTGCTTGAAAACATTTGACATGAAATTACTTCCCCGGTCTGACTGTACCTCCTTGGGCAGACCAAACTTGGTGAAGAACCCTAGCATTTCCTTAACCACGTTCTTTCCTGAGATATTTCTAAGTGGAATGGCTTCAGGATAACGAGTAGCCATATCAATCAGGGTTAACACATAAGAAAATCCTGAAGAAGTCTTAGGAAGAGGGCCCACAATATCCACCAACACACGGGTGAAAGGCGCCTCAAAAGGAGGAATGGGAACTAGAGGTGCAACCTTTTCGGTCTGATTACACTTCCCCACAACTTGACAGGTGTGACAAGACTTACAATACCAGGAAACATCCCTGAAGATACCTGGCCAGTAGAAGTGTTTCAAAATGCGTGCCACAGTCTTCCTCACTCCAAGGTGTCCTGCCAAACTGGAATCATGAGCCACTCTAATGATATCCTGCCTACAAACACGAGGGATGACAACTTGATGTACAACCTCCCATTCACAGTCGGCTGATGCTGTTGGGGGTCTCCACTTTCTCATACGTACTCCTGACTTTATATAATAACAAGTAGAAGCACCGGTTGACTCTTCCTCACTGCAAGCAGAGTTAGCTAGACCTTTCAACTCAGGGTCAGCAACCTGCAACTCAACCAACTCTTGACGAGAAAAATTATCAACACTACGGGGTACTGCCTTATCTGGTGAGTGGTCCAAATTAGCAAGAAAAGTGTCAGCTAGGATAACATCATCATCATCATTATCCTCTAAGTCACCAGTAACTTTAGACTTAGCCCTAGTGACAGCACATGCAGAGAACACATCAGGGACATCACAATCCTGGGCCGCAGCCACTGGCTCAGAAGACAATTGAGGAGCTGGAGACATTTGACTTCCACCAATATCATTTCCAAGTAAGAAAGTTACACCTGACATTGGGAGTCTCTCAACCAACCCTACCATAACGGAACCATTAACAAAACCAGACTCTAAATTCACTCTGCACAGAGGGACAAAGAAGTAATTATTCCCTACACCTTGTAAGATTACAGTTTCATCAGAGGAATTAACATTAGAGCCTAGAACACTGGTCAGCATAAGGGATTGGCAAGCACCTGTATCACGATATATTTTAACTGATTTCCTGTTATTACTGTCCAGAGGATTGACAAAACCATCAGACAGGAAATTAGCACATGAACTCTTGAGAGTGTCACCCACGTTACTACTCAAAAGAGGAGCTCCATCATAAGAATTTAATTAACCCCTCAAAACAGGTTCAGTTAACTCTATTAAATAATTCTGGGAACTCTCAATGGTGGACACTAGACCAATTGACTGAATATTTAAAGACTCCTTTTGTTCACATCATGCTGTCTCCTGAAACATTTCTCCGTATTATGACCAAGCTTACTACAATAAGTACATTTACTTTTCTGAAATCTAGAGGTGGAGCTGGTATTTACTTCCTGAGAAACATCATCTTTATTCTCTTTCCTGTTACTTGTACTCTGAGTAGAGGCAATGTACTTACTCTCAGCTTTCCTTTTTCTCTAGAATATCTCTTGTGAGTGAGAACATATTCATCAGCTAAAACTGCAGCATCAGACAAATTATCTATTCTTCTCTCATCAAGATATAGGCTTACATCATTATTAATACACCTTTTGAAGTCCTCCAGCAAAATCATCTGGTTAAATTTACCAAAATCAGAATCCACATTCTTAGAATTTAACCACTGCTCTAACAGATCTTTAATTTTTGCATACTCAACATGGGATTGCTTATCTTCCTTATAAGTCGTCCAAAATTTTACTCTATAGGCTTCAGGAACAAGCTCATAGGCCTTAAGAATCAAGCTCTTAACTACATCATAATTATCAGATTGATCCTGAGGCAAAGATGCATAAGTTACTTGAGCTTTACCGGTGAGAACAGTTTGAAGGAGTACTGGCCAATACTTTTTGGGTCAATTAAAACCTGTAGCTACCCTCTCAAACAACTGAAAATACTTTGTTAAATCAGATTCATTAAAAGGAGGGACAAGTTTAACATTTTTAGCCACATCAAAATCATCAGAGCTAGATGATCCAGTTCCACCTTGTTTCATGCGATACTCATGGTCTGCCTGAATCCTAGCACGTTCAATTTGTGTCTCCTGAATACGAGCCTTAGACTCGGCCTCCTTAGCACGTGCCTGAAACTCAGCCTCCTTAGTGTGAGACTCAGCCTCCTTAGCTCGTGCCTGAAACTCAGCCTCCTTAACACGAGCCTCCTGCAGGGCTAGCTGTAACTTAGCTATTTCAATCTGCGTTTGCTCATTTGGAGGAGTTACATTAAACAAGCTTTTATTAATCATGCCAACAATTTGATCTTTAGAATGATGAGAGTGAAGTGCAATTCCCAATTGTTGAGCAAAAAGCTTAAGTTCATTCTTTGTTCTGTTTTCTACATCACACACTGTTTGCACATTTGACAAAAAATCTTTGGCTTCATCAAGCGGAGTAATAGTAGACATCATGAATAAATCACAGTCACAAAATATCAACCAATATCTTATGATAATATCCTGAATATCCTGATAACAGGTCATCAAATTTATGTTACAGAACAGAGACAGTTAATGAACACTTCAAGTGAGAACACCAAAATCACTACTGTCCTGCAAAGTTCCAGGTTCAAAACAAAAGAGTTAGGTAAAATTACAAGTTAAAGTTTAATGCACAAACTAACAACTAAACATTCAGGACTCATAAGGATAATGTAATGGCAAAAAAACAGTTTAAATATATGGTTAACTGCAATAGCCTCTATTAACACGAAATTAGCAAGAGTAAATTTGTCTAAGTCAGCCCTGATAAAATGAGAAAACCGGATAATGCTCAGTTATAGCAAGATATATTATTACAGATACAAAATATTATTACTACTGGCTGACAGCAAAAAACCTTACCTCAATCACAAAAACCTCACCAGGCCTACGAATTAACACCCCATGCTACACAGTACAAGAAAAAATGTAATAACACTTATACTCAAATTACACAGCAGCTAGATGGTTGGAGACTTCCTGAGCACTCACAAAAATAATAACAACTGTACAGGGGAGGACAGAGATGTGAACAAAATGAGGAGTAGATCTAAGTGGCAATTAATGCAGAGACTGAGCTCATTATATAGGGGCCAGCAGAGCTTGATACAACTTGTAAGAAGGACGCGCAAATGAAGCCATAGGGGACAAAGAGTTAACAATCCTGCTCTGAACAACAGAAAGAATGACTTACTCTACTGTAATGGGGGGAAGGGGGGAGTGAGGTAGAACACGCACTATGGAAGCCACGAGGCGAATAGTGATCAAACATGCAGCATACTGTACGTTAGAATTATATATACAAAGGATGATGAAATCATAGGCTATGTAACACCTCCCCACAAAGAAAAAGAAATTTACAAGGGAAATTTCTTATTTCTCTAAAACAATCTGTCTAAAGTCTAGATAAGCAATCTAAAATAACATTTTCTTTCCCCTTGACATGTTTTATGTCTAATGAATACTCCTGAAGAAGTAGACTCCATCTTCTCAATCTCTGATTTTTATGTTTAAACTTACTAATGAATTTCAGTAGGTTATGATCGGTATAAATAACTATGGGGTCAAAACCAGAACAAATAAAATGAAAAATGCTGTAAACCCAAAATCAAGGCCAAAAGCTCTTTCTCAATAGATGAGTAGTTCTTACTGTAATAAGATACAGGGTGTTCAATACCCTGAACATCCTCTTGCAGCAAAACAACCCCAACTCCCATATCACTTGCGTCAACAGCCATCTTAAAAGGCTTAGCAAAATTTGGAGTAGCGAGCACTGGCTGACTTAATAGGATAGCTTTAAGTTTGCTGAAAGAGGATGCACAGTCATCGGTCCAGACAAATTTAACTCCCTTTTTCAGTACGCCTGTAAGTGGTGATACAAGAATTGAAAAGTTAAGAACAAATCTCCTGTAATAACCTACCATTCCAAAAGATCTTTGTAGCTCTTTCCTACTTTTAGGTCTGGGAAGATCACTTATAACCTGAACCTTAGCTGCTGGTGGTGCAACATGTCCATCACCAATTACGTACCCAAGGTACTGAACTTTAGCTTGACCAAACTCACACTACGATAAATTAGCTACAAGATTAGTCTGAACCAGACGCTCAAGAAATTTACTGACATGGCATAGGTGATCTTTCCAGTTGTCACTGAAGATTAATACATCATCAATATAAACAACACACCCTGCCAAACCCTCTGTTACAACATTCATGAGCTTCTGAAACGCGGTTGGTGCATTCTTCATACCATATGGCATTACAGAACATGCAAAAGTCTTTCCTAGTGTTACAAAACTTGAGATCTCCCTAGCACGTTCAGTCATAGGTACTTGCCAGTATCCCTTTAACAAATCAAACTTACCTGTGTACCTAGCCCTGGTCTATACAATCTTCCACGTGAGGGAGAGGGTAAGTGTCTGTTTTGGTTATCTGATTACCACTTCTGTAGTCGATGCAAAGCCTCTGTGACCCACCTGGCTTAGGGACTAGAGTCACAGGAGAACTCCACTCGCTCTGACAGGGCTCAATCATCTTGTGGTCCAACAGGTAGCCAAGCTCCTACTGGATGAGAGGAATTTTCACTGGGTTCACATGGTAAGGAGGCATTTTAATTGGCTTTGCGTCTCCAACATCGACATCATGCATCAACACAGTGGTTCTTCCTGGAGTGGCACGGAACACTTGCGGGTACTCCTGCAGTAATGCCGAAAACTCCTGCCTTTCCTCGGGAGTTAGATGAGAAAGCTTAGTCTGGAGATCATTCATGATATCAGGATTCTTCTCCAAACTATCACTCAGGCTCATGCTGCATGAAAGAACTTCACTTGCAGACTCAGGTGGAACAGCTACAGTGCAGACTGGGTTATTTTCGTCCCGCCTGTGATATAACTTTAGCATGTTGATATGACAAAGTTGCTTCTTCTTTCTACGATCTGGTGTGGCGATGACATAGTTGACATCACTGAGTTTCTTCTCCACGAAATAAGGACCACTAAACTTGGCTTGAAGAGGTTGCCCATGCACCGGTAGCAGAATCAAAACCTGATCTCCTGGCTAAAAGTGGCGTAACCTGGACTTCTTATCATACCAAGTCTTCATCTTCTTCTGAGCAGCTCCTAAATTCTCTCTCGCCAGCTGTAAAGCATTGGACAACCGTTCTTTGAACTTCATCACATTCTCCAGCAGGTTGACTTCATCTTCCTCCAACAGCCAGCATTCCTTGAGTAGCTTAAGGGGTCCTCTTACTTCATGGCCAAACAATAGTTCAAAGGGTGAGAAGCCCAGTGATTCATTTGGAGATTCTCTTGCGGCAAATACAATGAATGGAAGACCTTTATCCCAGTCTTTCTGATGTTGCAAACAGTATTTCTTGAGCATTGATTTGAGTGTTTGATGATATCTCTCCAACGCTCCTTGGGTCTGGGGATGGTAAGCTGAAGACGTGATCTGGGTGATGCCCAACTCTTTCAAAGACTGCTTGAAAACATTTGACATGAAATTACTTCCCCGGTCTGACTGTACCTCCTTGGGCAGACCAAACTTGGTGAAGAACCCTAGCATTTCCTTAACCACGTTCTTTCCTGAGATATTTCTAAGTGGAATGGCTTCAGGATAACGAGTAGCCATATCAATCAGGGTTAACACATAAGAAAATCCTGAAGAAGTCTTAGGAAGAGGGCCCACAATATCCACCAACACACGGGTGAAAGGCGCCTCAAAAGGAGGAATGGGAACTAGAGGTGCAACCTTTTCGGTCTGATTACACTTCCCCACAACTTGACAGGTGTGACAAGACTTACAATACCAGGAAACATCCCTGAAGATACCTGGCCAGTAGAAGTGTTTCAAAATGCGTGCCACAGTCTTCCTCACTCCAAGGTGTCCTGCCAAACTGGAATCATGAGCCACTCTAATGATATCCTGCCTACAAACACGAGGGATGACAACTTGATGTACAACCTCCCATTCACAGTCGGCTGATGCTGTTGGGGGTCTCCACTTTCTCATACGTACTCCTGACTTTATATAATAACAAGTAGAAGCACCGGTTGACTCTTCCTCACTGCAAGCAGAGTTAGCTAGACCTTTCAACTCAGGGTCAGCAACCTGCAACTCAACCAACTCTTGACGAGAAAAATTATCAACACTACGGGGTACTGCCTTATCTGGTGAGTGGTCCAAATTAGCAAGAAAAGTGTCAGCTAGGATAACATCATCATCATCATTATCCTCTAAGTCACCAGTAACTTTAGACTTAGCCCTAGTGACAGCACATGCAGAGAACACATCAGGGACATCACAATCCTGGGCCGCAGCCACTGGCTCAGAAGACAATTGAGGAGCTGGAGACATTTGACTTCCACCAATATCATTTCCAAGTAAGAAAGTTACACCTGACATTGGGAGTCTCTCAACCAACCCTACCATAACGGAACCATTAACAAAACCAGACTCTAAATTCACTCTGCACAGAGGGACAAAGAAGTAATTATTCCCTACACCTTGTAAGATTACAGTTTCATCAGAGGAATTAACATTAGAGCCTAGAACACTGGTCAGCATAAGGGATTGGCAAGCACCTGTATCACGATATATTTTAACTGATTTCCTGTTATTACTGTCCAGAGGATTGACAAAACCATCAGACAGGAAATTAGCACATGAACTCTTGAGAGTGTCACCCACGTTACTACTCAAAAGAGGAGCTCCATCATAAGAATTTAATTAACCCCTCAAAACAGGTTCAGTTAACTCTATTAAATAATTCTGGGAACTCTCAATGGTGGACACTAGACCAATTGACTGAATATTTAAAGACTCCTTTTGTTCACATCATGCTGTCTCCTGAAACATTTCTCCGTATTATGACCAAGCTTACTACAATAAGTACATTTACTTTTCTGAAATCTAGAGGTGGAGCTGGTATTTACTTCCTGAGAAACATCATCTTTATTCTCTTTCCTGTTACTTGTACTCTGAGTAGAGGCAATGTACTTACTCTCAGCTTTCCTTTTTCTCTAGAATATCTCTTGTGAGTGAGAACATATTCATCAGCTAAAACTGCAGCATCAGACAAATTATCTATTCTTCTCTCATCAAGATATAGGCTTACATCATTATTAATACACCTTTTGAAGTCCTCCAGCAAAATCATCTGGTTAAATTTACCAAAATCAGAATCCACATTCTTAGAATTTAACCACTGCTCTAACAGATCTTTAATTTTTGCATACTCAACATGGGATTGCTTATCTTCCTTATAAGTCGTCCAAAATTTTACTCTATAGGCTTCAGGAACAAGCTCATAGGCCTTAAGAATCAAGCTCTTAACTACATCATAATTATCAGATTGATCCTGAGGCAAAGATGCATAAGTTACTTGAGCTTTACCGGTGAGAACAGTTTGAAGGAGTACTGGCCAATACTTTTTGGGTCAATTAAAACCTGTAGCTACCCTCTCAAACAACTGAAAATACTTTGTTAAATCAGATTCATTAAAAGGAGGGACAAGTTTAACATTTTTAGCCACATCAAAATCATCAGAGCTAGATGATCCAGTTCCACCTTGTTTCATGCGATACTCATGGTCTGCCTGAATCCTAGCACGTTCAATTTGTGTCTCCTGAATACGAGCCTTAGACTCGGCCTCCTTAGCACGTGCCTGAAACTCAGCCTCCTTAGTGTGAGACTCAGCCTCCTTAGCTCGTGCCTGAAACTCAGCCTCCTTAACACGAGCCTCCTGCAGGGCTAGCTGTAACTTAGCTATTTCAATCTGCGTTTGCTCATTTGGAGGAGTTACATTAAACAAGCTTTTATTAATCATGCCAACAATTTGATCTTTAGAATGATGAGAGTGAAGTGCAATTCCCAATTGTTGAGCAAAAGCTTAAGTTCATTCTTTGTTCTGTTTTCTACATCACACACTGTTTGCACATTTGACAAAAATCTTTGGCTTCATCAAGCGGAGTAATAGTAGACATCATGAATAAATCACAGTCACAAAATATCAACCAATATCTTATGATAATATCCTGAATATCCTGATAACAGGTCATCAAATTTATGTTACAGAACAGAGACAGTTAATGAACACTTCAAGTGAGAACACCAAAATCACTACTGTCCTGCAAAGTTCCAGGTTCAAAACAAAAGAGTTAGGTAAAATTACAAGTTAAAGTTTAATGCACAAACTAACAACTAAACATTCAGGACTCATAAGGATAATGTAATGGCAAAAAAACAGTTTAAATATATGGTTAACTGCAATAGCCTCTATTAACACGAAATTAGCAAGAGTAAATTTGTCTAAGTCAGCCCTGATAAAATGAGAAAACCGGATAATGCTCAGTTATAGCAAGATATATTATTACAGATACAAAATATTATTACTACTGGCTGACAGCAAAAAACCTTACCTCAATCACAAAAACCTCACCAGGCCTACGAATTAACACCCCATGCTACACAGTACAAGAAAAAATGTAATAACACTTATACTCAAATTACACAGCAGCTAGATGGTTGGAGACTTCCTGAGCACTCACAAAAATAATAACAACTGTACAGGGGAGGACAGAGATGTGAACAAAATGAGGAGTAGATCTAAGTGGCAATTAATGCAGAGACTGAGCTCATTATATAGGGGCCAGCAGAGCTTGATACAACTTGTAAGAAGGACGCGCAAATGAAGCCATAGGGGACAAAGAGTTAACAATCCTGCTCTGAACAACAGAAAGAATGACTTACTCTACTGTAATGGGGGGAAGGGGGGAGTGAGGTAGAACACGCACTATGGAAGCCACGAGGCGAATAGTGATCAAACATGCAGCATACTGTACGTTAGAATTATATATACAAAGGATGATGAAATCATAGGCTATGTAACACCTCCCCACAAAGAAAAAGAAATTTACAAGGGAAATTTCTTATTTCTCTAAAACAATCTGTCTAAAGTCTAGATAAGCAATCTAAAATAACATTTTCTTTCCCCTTGACATGTTTTATGTCTAATGAATACTCCTGAAGAAGTAGACTCCATCTTCTCAATCTCTGATTTTTATGTTTAAACTTACTAATGAATTTCAGTAGGTTATGATCGGTATAAATAACTATGGGGTCAAAACCAGAACAAATAAAATGAAAAATGCTGTAAACCCAAAATCAAGGCCAAAAGCTCTTTCTCAATAGATGAGTAGTTCTTACTGTAATAAGATACAGGGTGTTCAATACCCTGAACATCCTCTTGCAGCAAAACAACCCCAACTCCCATATCACTTGCGTCAACAGCCATCTTAAAAGGCTTAGCAAAATTTGGAGTAGCGAGCACTGGCTGACTTAATAGGATAGCTTTAAGTTTGCTGAAAGAGGATGCACAGTCATCGGTCCAGACAAATTTAACTCCCTTTTTCAGTACGCCTGTAAGTGGTGATACAAGAATTGAAAAGTTAAGAACAAATCTCCTGTAATAACCTACCATTCCAAAAGATCTTTGTAGCTCTTTCCTACTTTTAGGTCTGGGAAGATCACTTATAACCTGAACCTTAGCTGCTGGTGGTGCAACATGTCCATCACCAATTACGTACCCAAGGTACTGAACTTTAGCTTGACCAAACTCACACTACGATAAATTAGCTACAAGATTAGTCTGAACCAGACGCTCAAGAAATTTACTGACATGGCATAGGTGATCTTTCCAGTTGTCACTGAAGATTAATACATCATCAATATAAACAACACACCCTGCCAAACCCTCTGTTACAACATTCATGAGCTTCTGAAACGCGGTTGGTGCATTCTTCATACCATATGGCATTACAGAACATGCAAAAGTCTTTCCTAGTGTTACAAAACTTGAGATCTCCCTAGCACGTTCAGTCATAGGTACTTGCCAGTATCCCTTTAACAAATCAAACTTACCTGTGTACCTAGCCCTGGTCTATACAATCTTCCACGTGAGGGAGAGGGTAAGTGTCTGTTTTGGTTATCTGATTACCACTTCTGTAGTCGATGCAAAGCCTCTGTGACCCACCTGGCTTAGGGACTAGAGTCACAGGAGAACTCCACTCGCTCTGACAGGGCTCAATCATCTTGTGGTCCAACAGGTAGCCAAGCTCCTACTGGATGAGAGGAATTTTCACTGGGTTCACATGGTAAGGAGGCATTTTAATTGGCTTTGCGTCTCCAACATCGACATCATGCATCAACACAGTGGTTCTTCCTGGAGTGGCACGGAACACTTGCGGGTACTCCTGCAGTAATGCCGAAAACTCCTGCCTTTCCTCGGGAGTTAGATGAGAAAGCTTAGTCTGGAGATCATTCATGATATCAGGATTCTTCTCCAAACTATCACTCAGGCTCATGCTGCATGAAAGAACTTCACTTGCAGACTCAGGTGGAACAGCTACAGTGCAGACTGGGTTATTTTCGTCCCGCCTGTGATATAACTTTAGCATGTTGATATGACAAAGTTGCTTCTTCTTTCTACGATCTGGTGTGGCGATGACATAGTTGACATCACTGAGTTTCTTCTCCACGAAATAAGGACCACTAAACTTGGCTTGAAGAGGTTGCCCATGCACCGGTAGCAGAATCAAAACCTGATCTCCTGGCTAAAAGTGGCGTAACCTGGACTTCTTATCATACCAAGTCTTCATCTTCTTCTGAGCAGCTCCTAAATTCTCTCTCGCCAGCTGTAAAGCATTGGACAACCGTTCTTTGAACTTCATCACATTCTCCAGCAGGTTGACTTCATCTTCCTCCAACAGCCAGCATTCCTTGAGTAGCTTAAGGGGTCCTCTTACTTCATGGCCAAACAATAGTTCAAAGGGTGAGAAGCCCAGTGATTCA
>NW_027645191.1:0-4995 GCF_032717465.1 Coenobita brevimanus | reverse complement strand
AACCTGAACCTTAGCTGCTGGTGGTGCAACATGTCCATCACCAATTACGTACCCAAGGTACTGAACTTTAGCTTGACCAAACTCACACTACGATAAATTAGCTACAAGATTAGTCTGAACCAGACGCTCAAGAAATTTACTGACATGGCATAGGTGATCTTTCCAGTTGTCACTGAAGATTAATACATCATCAATATAAACAACACACCCTGCCAAACCCTCTGTTACAACATTCATGAGCTTCTGAAACGCGGTTGGTGCATTCTTCATACCATATGGCATTACAGAACATGCAAAAGTCTTTCCTAGTGTTACAAAACTTGAGATCTCCCTAGCACGTTCAGTCATAGGTACTTGCCAGTATCCCTTTAACAAATCAAACTTACCTGTGTACCTAGCCCTGGTCTATACAATCTTCCACGTGAGGGAGAGGGTAAGTGTCTGTTTTGGTTATCTGATTACCACTTCTGTAGTCGATGCAAAGCCTCTGTGACCCACCTGGCTTAGGGACTAGAGTCACAGGAGAACTCCACTCGCTCTGACAGGGCTCAATCATCTTGTGGTCCAACAGGTAGCCAAGCTCCTACTGGATGAGAGGAATTTTCACTGGGTTCACATGGTAAGGAGGCATTTTAATTGGCTTTGCGTCTCCAACATCGACATCATGCATCAACACAGTGGTTCTTCCTGGAGTGGCACGGAACACTTGCGGGTACTCCTGCAGTAATGCCGAAAACTCCTGCCTTTCCTCGGGAGTTAGATGAGAAAGCTTAGTCTGGAGATCATTCATGATATCAGGATTCTTCTCCAAACTATCACTCAGGCTCATGCTGCATGAAAGAACTTCACTTGCAGACTCAGGTGGAACAGCTACAGTGCAGACTGGGTTATTTTCGTCCCGCCTGTGATATAACTTTAGCATGTTGATATGACAAAGTTGCTTCTTCTTTCTACGATCTGGTGTGGCGATGACATAGTTGACATCACTGAGTTTCTTCTCCACGAAATAAGGACCACTAAACTTGGCTTGAAGAGGTTGCCCATGCACCGGTAGCAGAATCAAAACCTGATCTCCTGGCTAAAAGTGGCGTAACCTGGACTTCTTATCATACCAAGTCTTCATCTTCTTCTGAGCAGCTCCTAAATTCTCTCTCGCCAGCTGTAAAGCATTGGACAACCGTTCTTTGAACTTCATCACATTCTCCAGCAGGTTGACTTCATCTTCCTCCAACAGCCAGCATTCCTTGAGTAGCTTAAGGGGTCCTCTTACTTCATGGCCAAACAATAGTTCAAAGGGTGAGAAGCCCAGTGATTCATTTGGAGATTCTCTTGCGGCAAATACAATGAATGGAAGACCTTTATCCCAGTCTTTCTGATGTTGCAAACAGTATTTCTTGAGCATTGATTTGAGTGTTTGATGATATCTCTCCAACGCTCCTTGGGTCTGGGGATGGTAAGCTGAAGACGTGATCTGGGTGATGCCCAACTCTTTCAAAGACTGCTTGAAAACATTTGACATGAAATTACTTCCCGGTCTGACTGTACCTCCTTGGGCAGACCAAACTTGGTGAAGAACCCTAGCATTTCCTTAACCACGTTCTTTCCTGAGATATTTCTAAGTGGAATGGCTTCAGGATAACGAGTAGCCATATCAATCAGGGTTAACACATAAGAAAATCCTGAAGAAGTCTTAGGAAGAGGGCCCACAATATCCACCAACACACGGGTGAAAGGCGCCTCAAAAGGAGGAATGGGAACTAGAGGTGCAACCTTTTCGGTCTGATTACACTTCCCCACAACTTGACAGGTGTGACAAGACTTACAATACCAGGAAACATCCCTGAAGATACCTGGCCAGTAGAAGTGTTTCAAAATGCGTGCCACAGTCTTCCTCACTCCAAGGTGTCCTGCCAAACTGGAATCATGAGCCACTCTAATGATATCCTGCCTACAAACACGAGGGATGACAACTTGATGTACAACCTCCCATTCACAGTCGGCTGATGCTGTTGGGGGTCTCCACTTTCTCATACGTACTCCTGACTTTATATAATAACAAGTAGAAGCACCGGTTGACTCTTCCTCACTGCAAGCAGAGTTAGCTAGACCTTTCAACTCAGGGTCAGCAACCTGCAACTCAACCAACTCTTGACGAGAAAAATTATCAACACTACGGGGTACTGCCTTATCTGGTGAGTGGTCCAAATTAGCAAGAAAAGTGTCAGCTAGGATAACATCATCATCATCATTATCCTCTAAGTCACCAGTAACTTTAGACTTAGCCCTAGTGACAGCACATGCAGAGAACACATCAGGGACATCACAATCCTGGGCCGCAGCCACTGGCTCAGAAGACAATTGAGGAGCTGGAGACATTTGACTTCCACCAATATCATTTCCAAGTAAGAAAGTTACACCTGACATTGGGAGTCTCTCAACCAACCCTACCATAACGGAACCATTAACAAAACCAGACTCTAAATTCACTCTGCACAGAGGGACAAAGAAGTAATTATTCCCTACACCTTGTAAGATTACAGTTTCATCAGAGGAATTAACATTAGAGCCTAGAACACTGGTCAGCATAAGGGATTGGCAAGCACCTGTATCACGATATATTTTAACTGATTTCCTGTTATTACTGTCCAGAGGATTGACAAAACCATCAGACAGGAAATTAGCACATGAACTCTTGAGAGTGTCACCCACGTTACTACTCAAAAGAGGAGCTCCATCATAAGAATTTAATTAACCCCTCAAAACAGGTTCAGTTAACTCTATTAAATAATTCTGGGAACTCTCAATGGTGGACACTAGACCAATTGACTGAATATTTAAAGACTCCTTTTTGTTCACATCATGCTGTCTCCTGAAACATTTCTCCGTATTATGACCAAGCTTACTACAATAAGTACATTTACTTTTCTGAAATCTAGAGGTGGAGCTGGTATTTACTTCCTGAGAAACATCATCTTTATTCTCTTTCCTGTTACTTGTACTCTGAGTAGAGGCAATGTACTTACTCTCAGCTTTCCTTTTTTCTCTAGAATATCTCTTGTGAGTGAGAACATATTCATCAGCTAAAACTGCAGCATCAGACAAATTATCTATTCTTCTCTCATCAAGATATAGGCTTACATCATTATTAATACACCTTTTGAAGTCCTCCAGCAAAATCATCTGGTTAAATTTACCAAAATCAGAATCCACATTCTTAGAATTTAACCACTGCTCTAACAGATCTTTAATTTTTGCATACTCAACATGGGATTGCTTATCTTCCTTATAAGTCGTCCAAAATTTTACTCTATAGGCTTCAGGAACAAGCTCATAGGCCTTAAGAATCAAGCTCTTAACTACATCATAATTATCAGATTGATCCTGAGGCAAAGATGCATAAGTTACTTGAGCTTTACCGGTGAGAACAGTTTGAAGGAGTACTGGCCAATACTTTTTGGGTCAATTAAAACCTGTAGCTACCCTCTCAAACAACTGAAAATACTTTGTTAAATCAGATTCATTAAAAGGAGGGACAAGTTTAACATTTTTAGCCACATCAAAATCATCAGAGCTAGATGATCCAGTTCCACCTTGTTTCATGCGATACTCATGGTCTGCCTGAATCCTAGCACGTTCAATTTGTGTCTCCTGAATACGAGCCTTAGACTCGGCCTCCTTAGCACGTGCCTGAAACTCAGCCTCCTTAGTGTGAGACTCAGCCTCCTTAGCTCGTGCCTGAAACTCAGCCTCCTTAACACGAGCCTCCTGCAGGGCTAGCTGTAACTTAGCTATTTCAATCTGCGTTTGCTCATTTGGAGGAGTTACATTAAACAAGCTTTTATTAATCATGCCAACAATTTGATCTTTAGAATGATGAGAGTGAAGTGCAATTCCCAATTGTTGAGCAAAAAGCTTAAGTTCATTCTTTGTTCTGTTTTCTACATCACACACTGTTTGCACATTTGACAAAAAATCTTTGGCTTCATCAAGCGGAGTAATAGTAGACATCATGAATAAATCACAGTCACAAAATATCAACCAATATCTTATGATAATATCCTGAATATCCTGATAACAGGTCATCAAATTTATGTTACAGAACAGAGACAGTTAATGAACACTTCAAGTGAGAACACCAAAATCACTACTGTCCTGCAAAGTTCCAGGTTCAAAACAAAAGAGTTAGGTAAAATTACAAGTTAAAGTTTAATGCACAAACTAACAACTAAACATTCAGGACTCATAAGGATAATGTAATGGCAAAAAAACAGTTTAAATATATGGTTAACTGCAATAGCCTCTATTAACACGAAATTAGCAAGAGTAAATTTGTCTAAGTCAGCCCTGATAAAATGAGAAAACCGGATAATGCTCAGTTATAGCAAGATATATTATTACAGATACAAAATATTATTACTACTGGCTGACAGCAAAAAACCTTACCTCAATCACAAAAACCTCACCAGGCCTACGAATTAACACCCCATGCTACACAGTACAAGAAAAAATGTAATAACACTTATACTCAAATTACACAGCAGCTAGATGGTTGGAGACTTCCTGAGCACTCACAAAAATAATAACAACTGTACAGGGGAGGACAGAGATGTGAACAAAATGAGGAGTAGATCTAAGTGGCAATTAATGCAGAGACTGAGCTCATTATATAGGGGCCAGCAGAGCTTGATACAACTTGTAAGAAGGACGCGCAAATGAAGCCATAGGGGACAAAGAGTTAACAATCCTGCTCTGAACAACAGAAAGAATGACTTACTCTACTGTAATGGGGGGAAGGGGGAGTGAGGTAGAACACGCACTATGGAAGCCACGAGGCGAATAGTGATCAAACATGCAGCATACTGTACGTTAGAATTATATATACAAAGGATGATGAAATCATAGGCTATGTAACACCTCCCCACAAAGAAAAAGAAATTTACAAGGGAAATTTCTTATTTCTCTAAAACAATCTGTCTAAAGTCTAGATAAGCAATC
>NW_027645190.1:0-4995 GCF_032717465.1 Coenobita brevimanus | reverse complement strand
TTTGGAGATTCTCTTGCGGCAAATACAATGAATGGAAGACCTTTATCCCAGTCTTTCTGATGTTGCAAACAGTATTTCTTGAGCATTGATTTGAGTGTTTGATGATATCTCTCCAACGCTCCTTGGGTCTGGGGATGGTAAGCTGAAGACGTGATCTGGGTGATGCCCAACTCTTTCAAAGACTGCTTGAAAACATTTGACATGAAATTACTTCCCCGGTCTGACTGTACCTCCTTGGGCAGACCAAACTTGGTGAAGAACCCTAGCATTTCCTTAACCACGTTCTTTCCTGAGATATTTCTAAGTGGAATGGCTTCAGGATAACGAGTAGCCATATCAATCAGGGTTAACACATAAGAAAATCCTGAAGAAGTCTTAGGAAGAGGGCCCACAATATCCACCAACACACGGGTGAAAGGCGCCTCAAAAGGAGGAATGGGAACTAGAGGTGCAACCTTTTCGGTCTGATTACACTTCCCCACAACTTGACAGGTGTGACAAGACTTACAATACCAGGAAACATCCCTGAAGATACCTGGCCAGTAGAAGTGTTTCAAAATGCGTGCCACAGTCTTCCTCACTCCAAGGTGTCCTGCCAAACTGGAATCATGAGCCACTCTAATGATATCCTGCCTACAAACACGAGGGATGACAACTTGATGTACAACCTCCCATTCACAGTCGGCTGATGCTGTTGGGGGTCTCCACTTTCTCATACGTACTCCTGACTTTATATAATAACAAGTAGAAGCACCGGTTGACTCTTCCTCACTGCAAGCAGAGTTAGCTAGACCTTTCAACTCAGGGTCAGCAACCTGCAACTCAACCAACTCTTGACGAGAAAAATTATCAACACTACGGGGTACTGCCTTATCTGGTGAGTGGTCCAAATTAGCAAGAAAAGTGTCAGCTAGGATAACATCATCATCATCATTATCCTCTAAGTCACCAGTAACTTTAGACTTAGCCCTAGTGACAGCACATGCAGAGAACACATCAGGGACATCACAATCCTGGGCCGCAGCCACTGGCTCAGAAGACAATTGAGGAGCTGGAGACATTTGACTTCCACCAATATCATTTCCAAGTAAGAAAGTTACACCTGACATTGGGAGTCTCTCAACCAACCCTACCATAACGGAACCATTAACAAAACCAGACTCTAAATTCACTCTGCACAGAGGGACAAAGAAGTAATTATTCCCTACACCTTGTAAGATTACAGTTTCATCAGAGGAATTAACATTAGAGCCTAGAACACTGGTCAGCATAAGGGATTGGCAAGCACCTGTATCACGATATATTTTAACTGATTTCCTGTTATTACTGTCCAGAGGATTGACAAAACCATCAGACAGGAAATTAGCACATGAACTCTTGAGAGTGTCACCCACGTTACTACTCAAAAGAGGAGCTCCATCATAAGAATTTAATTAACCCCTCAAAACAGGTTCAGTTAACTCTATTAAATAATTCTGGGAACTCTCAATGGTGGACACTAGACCAATTGACTGAATATTTAAAGACTCCTTTTTGTTCACATCATGCTGTCTCCTGAAACATTTCTCCGTATTATGACCAAGCTTACTACAATAAGTACATTTACTTTTCTGAAATCTAGAGGTGGAGCTGGTATTTACTTCCTGAGAAACATCATCTTTATTCTCTTTCCTGTTACTTGTACTCTGAGTAGAGGCAATGTACTTACTCTCAGCTTTCCTTTTTTCTCTAGAATATCTCTTGTGAGTGAGAACATATTCATCAGCTAAAACTGCAGCATCAGACAAATTATCTATTCTTCTCTCATCAAGATATAGGCTTACATCATTATTAATACACCTTTTGAAGTCCTCCAGCAAAATCATCTGGTTAAATTTACCAAAATCAGAATCCACATTCTTAGAATTTAACCACTGCTCTAACAGATCTTTAATTTTTGCATACTCAACATGGGATTGCTTATCTTCCTTATAAGTCGTCCAAAATTTTACTCTATAGGCTTCAGGAACAAGCTCATAGGCCTTAAGAATCAAGCTCTTAACTACATCATAATTATCAGATTGATCCTGAGGCAAAGATGCATAAGTTACTTGAGCTTTACCGGTGAGAACAGTTTGAAGGAGTACTGGCCAATACTTTTTGGGTCAATTAAAACCTGTAGCTACCCTCTCAAACAACTGAAAATACTTTGTTAAATCAGATTCATTAAAAGGAGGGACAAGTTTAACATTTTTAGCCACATCAAAATCATCAGAGCTAGATGATCCAGTTCCACCTTGTTTCATGCGATACTCATGGTCTGCCTGAATCCTAGCACGTTCAATTTGTGTCTCCTGAATACGAGCCTTAGACTCGGCCTCCTTAGCACGTGCCTGAAACTCAGCCTCCTTAGTGTGAGACTCAGCCTCCTTAGCTCGTGCCTGAAACTCAGCCTCCTTAACACGAGCCTCCTGCAGGGCTAGCTGTAACTTAGCTATTTCAATCTGCGTTTGCTCATTTGGAGGAGTTACATTAAACAAGCTTTTATTAATCATGCCAACAATTTGATCTTTAGAATGATGAGAGTGAAGTGCAATTCCCAATTGTTGAGCAAAAAGCTTAAGTTCATTCTTTGTTCTGTTTTCTACATCACACACTGTTTGCACATTTGACAAAAAATCTTTGGCTTCATCAAGCGGAGTAATAGTAGACATCATGAATAAATCACAGTCACAAAATATCAACCAATATCTTATGATAATATCCTGAATATCCTGATAACAGGTCATCAAATTTATGTTACAGAACAGAGACAGTTAATGAACACTTCAAGTGAGAACACCAAAATCACTACTGTCCTGCAAAGTTCCAGGTTCAAAACAAAAGAGTTAGGTAAAATTACAAGTTAAAGTTTAATGCACAAACTAACAACTAAACATTCAGGACTCATAAGGATAATGTAATGGCAAAAAAACAGTTTAAATATATGGTTAACTGCAATAGCCTCTATTAACACGAAATTAGCAAGAGTAAATTTGTCTAAGTCAGCCCTGATAAAATGAGAAAACCGGATAATGCTCAGTTATAGCAAGATATATTATTACAGATACAAAATATTATTACTACTGGCTGACAGCAAAAAACCTTACCTCAATCACAAAAACCTCACCAGGCCTACGAATTAACACCCCATGCTACACAGTACAAGAAAAAATGTAATAACACTTATACTCAAATTACACAGCAGCTAGATGGTTGGAGACTTCCTGAGCACTCACAAAAATAATAACAACTGTACAGGGGAGGACAGAGATGTGAACAAAATGAGGAGTAGATCTAAGTGGCAATTAATGCAGAGACTGAGCTCATTATATAGGGGCCAGCAGAGCTTGATACAACTTGTAAGAAGGACGCGCAAATGAAGCCATAGGGGACAAAGAGTTAACAATCCTGCTCTGAACAACAGAAAGAATGACTTACTCTACTGTAATGGGGGGAAGGGGGGAGTGAGGTAGAACACGCACTATGGAAGCCACGAGGCAAAAAGTGATCAAACATGCAGCATACTGTACGTTAGAATTATATATACAAAGGATGATGAAATCATAGGCTATGTAACACCTCCCCACAAAGAAAAAGAAATTTACAAGGGAAATTTCTTATTTCTCTAAAACAATCTGTCTAAAGTCTAGATAAGCAATCTAAAATAACATTTTCTTTCCCCTTGACATGTTGTATGTCTAATGAATACTCCTGAAGAAGTAGACTCCATCTTCTCAATCTCTGATTTTTATGTTTAAACTTACTAATGAATTTCAGTAGGTTATGATCGGTATAAATAACTATGGGGTCAAAACCAGAACAAATAAAATGAAAAATGCTGTAAACCCAAAATCAAGGCCAAAAGCTCTTTCTCAATAGATGAGTAGTTCTTACTGTAATAAGATACAGGGTGTTCAATACCCTGAACATCTTCTTGCAGCAAAACAACCCCAACTCCCATATCACTTGTGTCAACAGCCATCTTAAAAGGCTTAGCAAAATTTGGAGTAGCGAGCACTGGCTGACTTAATAGGATAGCCTTAAGTTTGCTGAAAGAGGATGCACAGTTATCGGTCCAGACAAATTTAACTCCCTTTTTCAGTACGCCTGTAAGTGGTGATACAAGAATTGAAAAGTTAAGAACAAATCTCCTGTAATAACCTACCATTCCAAAAGATCTTTGTAGCTCTTTCCTACTTTTAGGTCTGGGAAGATCACTTATAACCTGAACCTTAGCTGCTGGTGGTGCAACATGTCCATCACCAATTACGTACCCAAGGTACTGAACTTTAGCTTGACCAAACTCACACTACGATAAATTAGTTACAAGATTAGTCTGAACCAAACGCTCAAGAAATTTACTGACATGGCATAGGTGATCTTTCCAGTTGTCACTGAAGATTAATACATCATCAATATAAACAACACACCCTGCCAAACCCTCTGTTACAACATTCATGAGCTTCTGAAACGCGGTTGGTGCATTCTTCATACCATATGGCATTACAGAACATGCAAAAGTCTTTCCTAGTGTTACAAAACTTGAGATCTCCCTAGCACGTTCAGTCATAGGTACTTGCCAGTATCCCTTTAACAAATCAAACTTACCTGTGTACCTAGCCCTGGTCTATACAATCTTCCACGTGAGGGAGAGGGTAAGTGTCTGTTTTGGTTATCTGATTACCACTTCTGTAGTCGATGCAAAGCCTCTGTGACCCACCTGGCTTAGGGACTAGAGTCACAGGAGAACTCCACTCGCTCTGACAGGGCTCAATCATCTTGTGGTCCAACAGGTAGCCAAGCTCCTACTGGATGAGAGGAATTTTCACTGGGTTCACACGGTAAGGAGGCATTTTAATTGGCTTTGCGTCTCCAACATCGACATCATGCATCAACACAGTGGTTCTTCCTGGAGTGGCACGGAACACTTGCGGGTACTCCTGCAGTAATGCCGAAAACTCCTGCCTTTCCTCG
>NW_027645189.1:0-16377 GCF_032717465.1 Coenobita brevimanus | reverse complement strand
ATCGTTTTGAGATAATGCTAGATTCCTGTAATAGCAGCAGCAGCAACAGCAGCAGGGTTGTATACATGAAGAGATAATGTAGGAATAGAGAGAATAGATGGAGTCTTAATTAACCCCTGTAGAACTAGAGTTGTAGAAAATTTGAAAACATTCGTTAAAATTTAATCGTCACTACCAGACTATTTCAGAGGAAAACCTGCAGGTCAAGAGTGTCTTCCAAGGCTGTATTTAACTTCTCTATTTAGAAAAGTCTTTCCATACCTGATTCAGATCGCGCTGTGGTACCAATAACCGAATATACAGCATATTATATCATTAGAGCGAAGTGTAGAAGGACGAAAATTCCCGAAAAAACTGTAACTGAGGTGTAGAAATTCAAAGCCCTTACTCATGGATCTCTCATCAAGTTTCGAACTTGCTTTGTTTTTACCATGGGCTCTCAAACTGGGGTTCACGAACCCCCATTGGGTTCGCAAGAGGGTTTCCAGGGGATACTTAATGGCTGACGAATGTCTAGTAAAATCTGATGAGAGAGAGACAGAGACAGACAGACAGAGACAGAGACAGACAGACAGACAGACAAACAGAGACAGACAGACAGACAGACAGAGAGACAGAGAACGACGGTTATATATATATTTTTTTTTAATGCAAGGAAAGAGGAACCAAAGGCCACGAACCCGCAATAACTTCCTTCCAAGAGAAAAACAAAATAAAATCAAGATAAGATCATTTCGAGATGCCTGGACACACTGCGTTTGAAAGACTGGAGATCATAGGAAACAGGAAACAGACAAAGGAAGACAGTTCCATTGTTGACCTGTTGCATAAATGAAAGACTGGGAGTACCGGTTAACTCTTGGATTAGAGAGTTGGACAGAAAAGGGATGAGAGTTTGCTGATAGACGGATGCTACACGCCCGTCGTAGAGGTGGAGGAATGCATGCAGACAGTTCAGAGGAGCAGTGATCATTGATGTAGCGATAGAAAAGAGATAAAGATGCAACAGCGCGGTGAAGAGACAGAGGTTGAAGGGAGTCAGTAAGACGAGGAGAGTCAATGAGACGAAAAGCCTTTGACTCCACTCTATTGAGAAGAGCTGTATGTGTGGAACCTCCCCACACATGAGAGCTGTGCTCCACACAGGGGCGGATATAACCCGTGTATAGAGTCAACAATTGTGCAGGGGTAAAGAATGAACGGAGTCAGCTTAGCACACCTAATCTTTTGGAACCAGATTTTACAAAAGATGTAATATGATCTTTCCAAGATAAGTCCCAAAGTAAATGAAACCCCAAGCAGGTCTAAAGGATGATAAAAAGGATTAATTGAATATTATAAAACATTGAGTAGGTATACTTGGCAAGGAAGATTTTATCGGGTTCACAGGTGTAAGAAGTGAGTTTTTGATGCATTAAAAACAACCAGATTATTTTTACCCCCAGTCAGAGATACGAGGCAAGTCAGACATTGTGTGTGCCATAGCCTCATCCCTTGTTTGTTGAAGTAACTGCTGAAGAGAGACAGTTGCGGGAACCAAATGGAAAGGTGAAGGGTGGAATCATCAGCATACGAGTGGATAAGATTAGATGTACAACTTAGAAGGTCATTGATGAATAAAAGGAAGAGAGTTGGTGATAAGTAGAAGCCCTACAGGAGCCTGCACTGTTGATAGATCTAGGAGAAGAACGATGGCCGTCTACAACATCGGCTATAGAACGACCAGAAAGGAAGCTAGAGATGAAGGCACAGATAGAAGGATATAAACCGTAAGAGGGCATTTTGAAAATTAAAGATATATGCCACATTCGATTGAAAGCCTTTGAGATGTGAAGTACCAATGGCAAAACTTTCTGTTAAAGTCCCTAAAGGAGTATGCCCAGGAGTCTGAATTGTAGGTGATAAGATCGCCAGTTGATGCAGTCCCTGACGGTAGTTATACTGATGATCAGGAAGAAGGTTGTAATAGGAAAGACGCTTTAAAATTTTTCTATTAAGAATTGACTCGAAAACTTTTGAGATACAGGATGTTAAAGCAATTGGACAATAATTAGATGGTTGAGAATGGTCACTCTTCCTTGGGATTGGCTGAATGAGAGCAAACTTCCAGCAAGAAGGAAAGGTACAAATTGATAGACAAAGGAGAAAGAGTTTACCCTGAGCAGGGTGTAAGCACAGAAGCACTGTTCTTGAGAACAACAGGAGGGGACTCCATCAGGGCCCATATGCCTTTTTTAGTATTGAGGCCTGTGATGGCAGAGAAAAAAAATACATCAGCTGAAAGAAATTTTAATATCAAACATGAGGAGGTCAGAGGGGGAAGTGATCGAGGAACAGCACTGGAATCATCGAAGTTAAAATTGGAGGAGAAAGTCTGAGTGAAGAGATCTCTCTTCATCAGTAGAAGAAATACCTACAAGGAGCCATCAGAGTAGAAAAGAGGAGGAGGAAGGATGATGAGGTAAAGTTGTTAGAAAGGTTTTTGGAAAGGTGCCAGAAGGAACAAGGAAGAATTCGAGTTGGAGAGTTGAGAAGCATTTAAGTAAGGATGAAATGATTTTTAACAGAGCGATGAACAGACTTAGCACGATTCCGGGAAGAAACTTTTTAAAGATGTGATTCAGGAGTAGAGTTAGCTCCAATACCTTTTATAGGCCCATTTCTTGTTGTGGACAGCATTAGAACAAACATGATTAAACCAGAGGCTTTCTTGCATTAGTCCAAAGGATATGAGAAAGGGAATGTATGCTTCCATGCCCGAGAGGAATAACCTCCGTAATGAGCAAGGCACACTCCAGATGGCTTTCCTGGCCATGGAAGCAATAATCATTCCAGGGAAAATCAAAGAGGTACTGCCTGAGGGCCTACGCAATCCACAGCTCCAAAAGTGCCTTTCACAGATGACGTTCCTTTGGAGGGTCCACAGGTGATAGGACAGGTTAAGGTGATAAGGTTGTGATCGGAGGAGCCCAAGGGAAGAGAAATGATTAACAGTGTAAGCAGAAGGATTAGTTGTAAGGAAGAGGTCAACTGTGTTGGGGCTCTCTCCATGAGCAGTCAGGGATATGGGTAGGGTGTTTGTACAAACTGCTCTAGGTCACTAAGGATGGAAAAAGGTGTAGGCTTGTTCACCAGGTGGATCAGGGAAAGGAGAGGAGAGCCAAAAGGGTGGTGGTGAACATCTCCTAGAATGGAGATTTCAGAGACAGGAGAAATGGATAGAATATGTTCCATTGTTAGAAGTAAGATAGGCGAAGAATTTTTGATAGTCAGCAGAATTAGGAGATAAGTAAACAGTACAAATATATTTAGTCAGAGAATGCCAGGAAAGCCGAAGCCAGAGTGTAAAGGAATTCAGAAAAATCGAGTTCAGGAACACGAGAGCAAGATAAGTTGTTGCATACATGCATACACAACAGCCACATTTGGCTTTGAAATGAGTATAGAGAGTGTAGGAGGATACAGAAAAGAGTTTGCTATCAGTTGCCTCAGACAGCTGAGTCTCAGTTAGGAGGAAAGAAGGTGAGGTTTAAAGGAGGGAGAGGTGGTGCTCATCAGAGTGAAAGTTAGAGGAAAGGCCACGAATTTTGCAGAAATGAAGAAGTGGGTGAGATAGTAGTTCCAGGCAGCTCGAGGTCAGTCACCGGGAGAGGGAGCGGAAGGTGGGGGCATTTATGTTTCCCCCTAGGGACTCGAGGCTATGTATTTCGCAGCCTCGTATTGGGTTGATTCACATTCAAACGGCACCTCTGAGTGAGAATAGAGGGGTACTCTACATTACAAAATCAATTATTAAAACGGGTGCATGTACAATTATTGCCCCACTTATTCACAAGATATTTTTGGTTTACCTAAATGAAGTTTCTTGATGACATACGATGATATGTATGCTAGTGATCTTATGTACGGGTGTGTTAATGGTTATCATTACTTAGTGATTTTATAGCTATTTTGGAAACTCATCTTTATGATGAGATAAGAGCGCAGCGATGTGAGGCGGTTTGTGGAGTGAGGAGGAGATGCAAGGGTGTGCAAGGGACAGCATGGTGGAATGATGAGGGTGAAACGAGGCTGTGGAATAAAGAAGAAGGCATATAGTGAATGGTAAGCGAGTAGAGGTAGGGGAGAAGATGAGAGAGAGAGAGAAGAGAGGTATATGTGAGCAGGAGAAGGGAGGTTAAGAGACTGGTGAAGGAGAGTAGGAAGAAAGTGGATGAAGAGTTTGGGAGGAATCTGAGAGTGTGAAATGGAGGGAGAGTAAGAAATTGTTTTGGAAGGAAGGTAAAGAAAGTAAGGCAGAGTGAAAGGGGGAAATAGTAGGGGAGTAGAAAGATAGGAATAATAGATTGTTGATGGAGAAGAGAGTGGAACTGAGGAGATGGAAGGAGCACTTGAGGATTTGTTGAATGTAGAGAGTGAGAGCAGTGCAGAGTATAAGTGGTTGAGGGGAATGGCTGGGAGAAGAAAGAGAGATGAGAGGAGAGGAGGAAGAGATCAGTAGGGCGGAAGTAGTGGAAGCGATGAAGAAGATTAAGTTGGGAAAGGCCCCAGGAATTGATGAAGAGTGTGGTGAAATGATTAGGTATGGGGGTGAGATTGTTGTGGAGTGGATATGGAAAGTGTGTAGATTGTCCTGGGAAGAGGGAAGGGTTCCAGAGGACTGGAAATCAGGTATAATTGTTCCTTTATACAAAGGAAAAGGGGAGAGAGAAGTATGTGGTAACCATAGGGGTATTTGCTTTCTTAGTGTGACTGGTAAAATATATGGTAGAATACTCATTGATAGGGTTAGGCATATGACAAAGGAGCTAGTTGGAGAAGAATAAGGGGGATTTAGGAAGGGAAAAGGGTGTGTAGATCAGATATTTGTTCTAAATTGTTTAGTGGAGAAGTATCTAGAGAAGGGAAGGAAAGTGTATGCTGCCTTCATGGACTTGGAGAAAGCTTATGACAGAATAGATAGGCAAGGTATGTGGAAGGTATTAAGAATATATATGGAGTGGGGGGAAATTGTTGAGTGCTGTGAAGAGTATGTATGAGGGAGCTAGGGCTGCGGTGCGAGTGGATGGTGAGCTGAGTGAGTTCTTTGATCTGAACGTGGGACTGAAACAGGGTTGTGTGATGTTTCCATGGCTGTTTAATATATACATGGATGGGGTTGTAAAAGAGGTGCAGAGGGTAGGGCAGTGGATGTGTGGGAGTGGCTCTAATGAACGAGGGTGAGATTTGGAAGCTTCCGGTGTTGCTGTTTGCTGATGATACAGTACTGTTGAGTACGAAGAAGATGAATGGGAGTTGCAAGGTTTGGTGAATGAATTTGGGACAGTGTGTAGGAGGCGGAATCTGAAAGTTAATGTAAACAAAAAGTAAAATTACTTGATGTTTGAGAGAGAATGAAGTCACAGAGTGTACAGTGAGGTTGGATGGTGAGGATATGGAGAATGTGAGTGCATTCAAGTACTTGGGTAGTGTGATGAGTAAGGATGGAACTTTGGGGGATGAAGTGTGTGAAAGGGTACAGCAGGGAAAGAAGGTTTGTTGGTACACTGAAAGCAGTGATGAGAAATAGGGAGATGTAGTATGGAAGTTAAGTAGTCACTGCATGATAAGTATTGTGATCCCTACCCTGACGTATGGAAGCGAGGCATGGACCTTGCAAGAGGGGAACAAGTCAAGGGAGTGAGAGCAGGTGAGGAAATGAGTTACTTGAGAGGAGAATCTGGAGTGACCTGGAGGGACAGGTTGACGAATGAAGAAGTGAAGGAATGCTGTGGGGTGGATGTGGATGTGGTTGAGAAGATTAGGAGAAATACACTAGAGGTGGTTTTGGACATGTGAAGAGAATAGAGGAATGAAAGACTGACTAAGAGAGGTGTATGTAGGTGAGGTGGAGGGAGGGAGAGGGAGAGGTAGACCGAGGATGAGGTGGAGGGATGAAGTTGAGAGGTATTTGAGGGAGGAGAGGGTGAGTTGGGGGAGGGTAGTCAAATGGTGGGTGTAGTCAAATGGTGGGTGACAGAGCGACTTGGAGGCGTTTTGTCTGTGGCCACCCTTTGCGGGATTAGGGCGTCGGGCTATAGATAGATAGATTGATAGATCTTTATGACTGTGCTCGTGTGTATGACTACTTAGTAGCAAAATCTGATATTGACACTGATGCCGGTGGAGGTATGCATTCTGAGTGCATTCTTCTTACTATTTGCTCTGTTGACATTAGCAGGTGGCAATATGATAACCTGAAGTTGTTTCTAACACGTGATCTTATGCCGTTGGTGATAAAATGTCTGTCTAATGGCGTTTTTGTTGTTTCACCTTTTGTTGTTATGACTGCCTGAAATTATTTCTACGGCGTGATGAATACCTGAAGTTGTTTGTCCTGTGTGGAACTCACGGCAGTGTTGATACAATGACTCACTGATGATGTTTTGCATGTTTGATCTTTTGACATTATGGCTGGCTGAAGGAGTTTTCTAATGTGTTATCTTGTCGACGGTTATGGTGGTTTTATTAAGTAAGCCTATGATGGTGGCAATTTTGCAACTGCATGTCAGTGTCGATGATGTTACGTATGACTTTGGTCATATAATTATTTTTATTATAATTCCAGATACCGTTATGACCTCGTCTTAGCGAAGAAACAACAGTATGATGAAAGCTACATTCAGTATGGATTCGCTAATATTGTCATAAGTGGGTGTGAATGTTCCTGTGTTACAAGCCACACTATCACTGGAGTGAACAAAGCCGAATTTTCTCAAGCCAAATCCAAACAGTTGTCATCCGATTCTGAAAAGTAAAAATGCTTGCACTTCTGTCAGAAGCTAAATGTCTATCTATCTATCTATATACCTAGGCTGCTTCCCCCAAGAAAGGATGTAACTGAAGTGAACACATTTTTGATTGTATGGGAGAGTTCAGTTAACAAAATGAATCTGTGATCACCACTTCATATTTCACTCTCCCTCCTCTACCTCTAGCTCCGCTCCCTTCCCTCCCTCCACCCCACTCCCACACCATCACTCGATCCACGCCACCCACCTTGCCTTCTCTCTCTGGCCCCTCACTCTCAACCCCTCTTACTCCAGTGTGACTTGCCGTGCATAAAGAAGCCAGCCTAAGGCACGGGGTTTGCCGGAGGATAGGTGATTATTCATTAGCACGACTGTACAACTTTTGTGACGAGTAATAAGCATATCTGTTGATATAAAACAAAGTGACTGCTGAAATGAAAAGTTGCAATGCAGCTTGATGAATCGACTGATGAAGCTCCTTGTGCCCAGTGGTGGAGATTTCAGAGTAGGGTTTCTTGTTTCTCTCATGCTTTGGAGTCAATACAAATGATGAAGACACATATTATATATGAAGTCTCAGATCTTTTAGAGACTACAGGAATTTCTTGGAGATAATATATGGCTGCATACACAACTTATGGAGCACCAGCAATGCTTGAATGTCGATCAAGGTTTCGAGGAAAGGAGTGATTGATTGATTAAAAGAAATACTAAAAATAGCTGCACAACTATTGGGGTCATATGCCTCTGGACATCAAGGCAAATGACGACAACAAAGAATAAATGTAAAAAACAAGAATATCAAATATATGTTGAAACATCACCCGCCTTGCGCTCAGAGATGTATTGGAGGTATAAATCCCCAAGACGATGACACTCCACCAGCAGTCAGGGGACCAAGCAATCCCCACAGAAAGGAGGAGGAATGCTATCCACTAAAATATCTATGTGAGAGAACCGGGTGTGGCCAATTTGCATCCCACATAAAAGAAGTCGTCTTCCACACCTGGATAAACAAGTCTTTTTTTTTTTTTTTGATGACACATTTGCGGGCTCCTGTCTGTCCTTTGGTTCCTTCTTCCTTGCATTAAAAAAAAATACTGCCACAAATAGTACGCTTCTTGTTTACCCCCACCGCATCCACACAGATCTTGAAGACTGAGTGTAGTGAATCCAGAAACAAGGCATCTTCACTGTATGCTTCATATATATGTTTTACCATCTAAAACTCTCTCACCAGAGTTTAGATTAGTACTTGATGTTGTGCACATGGTAAAATACCACCAAGACAAAGTGCCCTAGTATGAACCTATGTGTGCAGAGATTTTTGGTGATGCACATGAAAAGTGAACACAGAATATGGCACAATAAGGATTGATTGATTGGAAGTAGAGACGCACGGCACCGCAACAACAAGGTCATATGATGCCGTATAAGCAAAGATATAAGTAGTAGAAATATAAAAACATTAAAAAGTAAAACTCCATATTATTAACCCGCGGCGTCCCGTCGACGTTCTTTTTTACGTCCACACGTTTTTGTCACTGCCAATCCCATCGACGTACATAAGCGCGAAAAAATTGCAAGGTCCCTAATTTGCACAATTTTCAATTTTCATGAAGTCATTTTTTGGTACGTATACACGTGACACCTTCCTCAACAAGATGCCAAGAGCAGGGGACAATGCCTTACCCAGCATGAGCCTCCTCCCCCCCCCCTGCATGCCATTGTCTCAGCAATTCACCTGTTATCAGTGACCTGGCCAGTATAGCCATGTCATGCCACGGTACGAAATTCAGGGCCAGAGTGATTCCCCAATCCAATGACAATGTGGAGGACAAACTTTACATAGCATTAGAGGGAAGAAACAGTTAGAAATGATGATCAGGTAATGTGGCAAAAAAGGTCAGGTATTGAAGTGAATGAAACAATGCTTATAATGCCTATAATACTGCTTGAAAACCAATATACTCTTGTACTACACTTATAAATTCTTAACAGTAAATAAATAAATACCGTTTATGAGTGGTGTGAAATAGTTATCCTCCCATAGAACTCGTTTTCTTTTGTTTGCCAGCCTGATAGAAAACCCAGTAAGGTAAGGAGGCACTCCTACCTGTAATGATGTATACATTTAAACCTCAGGTGAGCGATTTCTCTATGAATTTTCGATATTTCTCACACCAAAAGCGAAGTTTTGAGCCCAAAAAATTTTTTTTCCTAAAATGGTCGGGATTGGGGGAGTCAGTGGTGGAAAAGTGGTCGGGATGGGGCGGGTTAAAAAACTAGTTATCAAAGTAAAAACAGTGCAATCATGAAAGGTGAAAGAGGCCAGCCTCCTTCAGAAATAAAAACACACATCGTCCCCAGGGGGTACCAGGCTCTCCCCAAAGCATCAAAGAGAGACAGTAAACACCAACCTCCCCACGGTGCCTCAGCAGCAACCTCCGACATAAGTCACCCAAACTGGGACACTCAAGCAGCAAATGCCTGACAGTAAGGGGAACCAAACAGTCATCACAGAGAGGCTGCAAGCCTCCACACATGAGGAACTCATGTGTGAGCTTAATATGTCCAATGTGAGAGGTGAGCCAGAACAGTTTCTAACTTATGAGGGCATTGTAAAACAAACTCTCTGAGAGGTAACGTCCTTTAGCTTGCTGACAGGAATGCTATCCCACCACAACTGCCAACAAGCATGAACAGCAGACAATACTAAAGTGCATAAATCAGTAGCAGGTAGAGGGACAAGGAGCACATACAGGTTGCAAAGCCACAGCCTTAGCTAGTGCATCTACTCCTATCATTACCTATGACACCAACATGTGCGGGAACCCAGCAGAAATCCACTCTCTTCCCCCGATGACGAATGAGGAACAACAACTCCAAAATAGCTAAAACTATAGGATGGGAAGAGTTAAAAGGAGTCCAGGGCCAAAAGTGCCCCTTGACAGTCACTAAAAATAATAAAGTGATTGCCATGGTGAACAAACACCAACTTCATGGCTAAAACGATAGCTGATAGCTCTGCAGTAAAAACTGGGGCAGCCAAAGGAAGACTACCTCCACGGCTAAAATTGAGAAATACCACTCCAAAACCAACACCAGAGGAGCGGATTTTTTGAGCCATCAGTATACACAGGGACAGACCTACCATGACAAGAAGAATGCTCATAAAAATAACTGTAAAAGACACTGAGGAGTGACAGAATCCTTTAAGTCTGCAAAACACCTGCAGAAGGTCACCTTGGGCAAGATCCATGGAGCAATCCTTGGGATCCGAACAGGACTGACAGAGTACTGTTGACAAAAGCAAAACTCTCTCTCCATGATATCCCGAACCCAATAGCCCAAATGAGGCGAGGGGAAAACATGCTAGGGTCTCTACTATAATACAAAAAACAGGACTGTTGCATCACACACTCACAGACAGGTGAGGTCTGGAAGGCAACGAATCCAGAAACCAACACCGTGGTGCAGAAATCTTGTCCAAGGCAAGTTGCATAATCTGCTCAATAGCATGAGGCCATGCGGGAACCAGAAAACCATATAGCTAAGTCATCCATATAAAGGGATGAGGGATACCGCAGTAGGCACAGTGTTGAGAATACCGATTGTATGACACACCACAAATAGGGAAAGCTCACTTAACTTGAGAGCGTCCCGTCAGCGTATGGAGTCCGTTGCAACATTTTGCATATTGCCAGTCCCGTCAAACGATACTGAGTACGTTTTGCAATTACAAGGTCCCTAATTTCATTTGCACAATTTTCAATTTTCGCGCCTGGTTTTTCGTACGTAGCACGGGACACCTTCACTCTGTTCCTCTACAAGATGCCAAGCAGGGACAATGCACTTACACTTTCCCCATACAGTACTCATCAAAATTATTCAAGCGTTGTCCGCCGGGAGTGCAATACTTATGGCCAAAAAAGAATCACCCATTTTATGGGGGTAACAAATTCAGCCACAAGTTTGTGCTGCACTGAGCATGCAACGTCAGGGTAGCCTGAGGCCTTCCAGTGCGCTGGTTGGTTCCCACCTCAGATTCATACGGGCTGCCAGAGAGAGAGGAACTCCGCCGAGTGTCCCTCTCAAATTGCGCCATTTTTTTACTATGGAGTGTCCCGCAGTGTGTTTGGGGTTCACCACTTTGTTATGGCACCTACCCATGAACTATCGAGTGGTAAAATCATATCCCAGATCCATTGCTCCTAAAGGAGGCAGGCCACCAGACAAAGGAAATTAGTGAATTGGTTGGTGTGGCACGATCGAACCAGTGCGTCGTTGGTGTGCGCGGTTTCCGGTTGGAAAACAATGGTGAAGTTCCCACAAAGAAACCGAGGTCTGGTAGGCCTAGGAAAACTTCCCCAAAGGTCTGTTAATGTTTTAAAACGTGCAGTGGAGTTTAATCCTCGTGTGAGTGCAAGAAGAAAATTAAGGAGAGCAACCCGGAAGTGTTTGGTGAGGTGTCTGTGAGAACAGTGTCTCGTAGGGGAGCATGAGCTTGGTTACACAAGTCATAGGCCTGTGAAAAAAGCCTCTTCTCACCAAGAGCCAGAGAATTCGTAGGCTTGCCTTTGCTAATAAATATCCAAACTGGGGTGAGGAGCAATGGTTGTCAGTGTTGTGGTCTGATGAGGCAACGTTTAGTGTTACCTGTAACAGAGGAGCACGTGGCCAATGTAGCATCAGAAAAGGTATGGTGACCCACTTGACTCATGGTATGTAGAAAGCACAGTTAAACATCCTGATTCACTCATGGGTGTGGAGCTTGTTTCTCGGAGGGAGTCAAGGTTTAGAAGCTTGTTTGTGCTTCCAAGAATGTTAGAGTGAATCAGGATGTTTACCTGGAGCTTCTGTGTGATCATTTACCAGACTCATTCGAGCTAACAGGTTGCACGAGTGTTTACAGCAGGACCGGTTGCACCTGCTCACAAGGCCAAATCGGTCACCCAATTGGCTTTGTGACTAGGGTATCATTCATGACAGACTGGCCAGGAAATAGCCCAGACCTCAACTTGATTGAAAACCTCTAGGTACCTCGTAAAGAAGAGTCTCCAAGGGGAAGGACGTTAGCTCTCTGCCTAAGCTGGAAGCTGCCATTCGTGACTCCTGGGACAAAATACCCCTCCCAGTACCTCCAGGAGCCTTGCCCTTTCACTTCCAAGATGTCTCAGGTCCGTGAAGAAATGTAAAGGCTACCCTACCGAAGCACTAAAGGTAAATAAAATGCATTATTTATATGTTTTTTCAATGTTGAAATGTTTGTTTCGTTAGGAGGGACGCAGGGCGCTCAATAATTGTGATGAGCACTGTAAACCCCCCCCCCTGCACGCCATTGTCTTGGCAATTCATCCGTTACCAGTGACCTGGCCAATAAAGACATTGGGGGGCCAGAGTGATTCCCCAATCGATGACAATGTGGAGGACAAAGTTTACATAGCATTAGAGGAAGAAACAGTCAGAAATGATGATCAGGTAATGTGGCAAAAGAAGGTCAGGAATGGTGATGAGTTAGTGAGTGAAACAATGCTTATAATGCATATATTACTGTTTGAAAACCAATATACTCTCATATTACATATAAATTCGTACCAAATAAGTAAATAAATGCCCGTTTAGGAGTGGTGTGGAATAGATTATCCTCCCACAGAACTCGTTTTCTATTGCAGCCAGCCTGAGAGAAAACCCTGTAAGATAAGGAGAGTACTCCTACCTGTATCAAGTATTTAAAACCTCAGGTGAGCGATTTCTATATGATATTTCAAAGTTTATCACCAAAAGCGGAGAGTTTTAGCCAAAAAAAAAAAAATCCAAAAATGGTTGGGACTGGGGGTGTCGGAGAGTGCGAAAGTGGTCGGGACGTGACGGGTTAAGACACTCCCCTGTGGGGACACGCTTCCTCCCTGGCACAGTGGTGCAGAGAGAGTAGAACCCACACGGACCCAAAACACACAATCAGTCAAGAAGTCTCTAAGCAACACAGGCAGGCAACCACGTAAACCAAAAGGCATGAAGTTGTTGGAGAATGCCATGGCGCCAGGCAGTGTCATAAGCCTTCTCAAGATAAAAGAACACACCCACCAAATGTTGCTTAGAGGCAAAAGCTTCACAGATTGATGCCTCGAGCCTGAGAGGTTGTTGGAGGTGCACCGTAATTTTCGGAAGCCACTCTGCGAAGGAGAGAGAAAACAACCCTTCTCCAGAAACCACATAAGCCCTGACATTGACCACGCACATGCATGATGTCAAATTAATTGGGTGATAGTTGGAGATATGGGAATGGTCCTTACCAGGCTTTTGGAATGGGAAGGACAACACTCAACTTCCAACTCTTGGGAATAGAGCCCTCACTCCAAACTCTGTTAAAATGGTCCAATAAGAATTTAATTGAATCAGTCTACAGATGATGTAGCATAGCGTATTGGAATGTCATCAGGCCCAGGAGCAGAGTCACCACACTCTGAGAGGGCAGCACGCAGCTCACGGAGGCTAAAGTCTAAATTACTATGGCTCTCCACCACGAGAGCTAAAGTTCAAGACAACCTCTCTGATTCCTACAAAAACTAGCATATGGCCTCAGAAAGGATCCTTTTTTGAGACAGCGCAAAACTGATCCACAAAAGCAGAAGCTACTGCATCAGGTACAGATACTAGATCTCCATGAAGTAGCCAACACCGATGGGGAGGGGGCGTGAACCTACCTGTAGAAATCTTGTGTATCTTTTTCCCACACACTAGGCATTGGAGTAGAGGACGTTACTGTAGAAACATACGACTTCCATGAGTTTTGGCATGAGCACTCTCTCGCATGAGTCATCTGTAGTGAGCACGTGTTTTGCGAAACTGGATTTTTAGAAAAATAACATCACGATTGGCCATAAATACCGACGGCGCAGCCACTTTGTAAGTTCCTTTTGCTATAGAGCAGTCGTCATTCCACCATGACACAGGTCTCTGGGAAAAAGCACCAGAAGTCCGTGGGATGGAAATGAACCCCTCAAGCCGAGAAAATGGTCTTAAGTAAAATAACGTTCAGCATTGTTGATAGTTGAAAAATCAGTAACCCTGTAGGCAAATATACAAAGTTCCTCAAAAAGAGACTCAATCCAGCCCTATCCAGACACCAAGCGTGGCATCACGGGCTTACCAGGAATAGAAAGCGAAGTAGTCTGGACCAACACAGGGATAATGGTCACTACCATGCCTCAGTTCATCCAAAACCTCCCTAGAAAAATCAAGGGCACAGTCAGAGGAGGAGATGGTGAGGTCAATAACAAACTATGTGCCAGTCTGAACATGGAAATGGGTCTGCCTCCCATCGTTTAGGACAAACTCAAATCTAAATCCTCAACCAAAGAGGCAAGAAAGAAGATCACCCCGGGGATTTGAAGAGTGGAGTCACCCCACAAAGGATGGCGGCCATTAAGGTTACCAAGAAGTAGAAAGAGGGGTGAAAGTTGACTGATAAGGGTCTCCAGATCAGCACGTGGAACAGAAACGGAAGGTGGAAGGTACAGACAACAAATGGTATAGCACCTCCCAATGTGCATCTGTACTGTTAGAACTTGGAAGGGGAGACTGTATTGCAAAGGGAAATAAAAGGGACATCAGATTGGCACAAAATGGTACATCCACCGCTGTGATCGCCAGGAGGAGATGCACTGGACTGACCTCCCATACCCCCTGATGAGAAGGAAATGGTCTATCCCCCACCATTGTCTCCTGGAGACAGACACAGAGTGGGCTCAGAGCAGAGAGCAATACCTGCAATTCCTCCCAATTGTTGCCACTGGCACCACTACAAAATCACTAGTGAGTGACAGATTGGTACCGATTGAGCCATATTGATTAATATTCTAATATTAACCCTTATGAACTGAGAAACACCAAGGCTATGTAGCAACCTTGTTGGGAAGGGGGTAGGTAGAAAGCCCTTCTTCCTAGAGGCATGGAGCTCGCCTCACCCGGATGGAAATACTCCTTTACCTGGGGACACGTTTTGCCCATACGCCAGAAAGAGCCCGAAGAACAGAGACCTTCTTGGAAGACCCACTCACCCCAACTGCACACCCCACATGAGGGTCCAGCTGGCACCTCAGGCCCAACCGAATCAATCAAAGGTTGGCTGCTGGAGTGATGGATCAGAGAGAGCAAGCGACTGAGCTCATTGAGTATCTAAAGACCCAGGCCCTGCCACACCTGAGCAAGAGGCAGGGACTGGAATCCTAGAAAGACCATCATGAACACCCACTGACTTAGATGCCACCACTGGCTGGGTTGTTGAGTGAAGAGCCCCCTCAGAATCCTCCCATGCAGTACAAGTGAAGTTTGAACATTAGAAGGAGGAGTCACCCAAAGGAGCTCCTCACTCCTCACCCCGTTTGAGGTTGGCCGAATTACCAACCTCCATCTCTACACCAAAACTCAGGAAACACTAGAAACTGTAGAGGCACACCGTAGAGAAGACTGAACATCAGTAGCAGAGTGAGCAGATAGTACAGGAGCAGGAAGTCGGTGCGGAAGTAGTAGCCGATACAGGAGTGTCAGCCGGTACAGTAGTAGCAGCTGATACAGGAGTAGCAGCTGGTACAGGAGCAGCAGCAGGACGAGATGCAGACTGCAAATGTACCGGAGTCCTTGGGAGACCATGAGGAGAAGGGGAGAAGTGAGTACATCCAGTATCTGGACAAGGGACAAGGAGTCATGGTCAGAATAAGGAGCATGGGCTCCATGATGGCACACACCAGGCTTTCACCTAGAAAGAATAGAAGCAAAGGACACACCTGGGTGGACATACATAGACATGACATGGTGCTTAGCTTCAGTAAAAACTCAGCCTCTCCGTGGCTCTAAGAGACAGAATTTCATTGTTCCATTTTTGTAATGATCACAAGATTTAGACGAAGCAGTGTACTCACCACACCACAATTGACACAAAGATACCAGGACCAGGGCATTCCATACCCTCATGAACATCAAAAACCACACGACACACAGACTGCTGGAAGACTCCAGGGCAAGGCACCCTACAAGTTTCAACCAATGTGACCCAACCGCTGACAGTGGAATCATCTACGAGGCATAGGGACATAGGGCCTAACTCTTGTACCGGTACCATGGAGCATTAAGAACAGCCAGGGAGGAGTTCAATGAATCCAAAAAGTCACAATCAAGGATGGAGTTGGCACAAGGTCACCATTCATTTTTCTTCTTAACCCCTACACTGCAGCTTCTATGTTTTTGCTCTCCTTGTATGTCCTGCGAGGATAGTTTGTGCTTCTGAAACTGACCTTTTTTAAAAATATTTGCCAAAAATCAGTTATTAGTCCTAGAATATTATAATTACATGTGCATATGCCACATACTTTCAGCTTTCTCCTGGGATGTTTTTTGAGCTTTCGTCTAGTACCGTAGGACTTGTGGAGACTTCTGAAGTTGGGTAACGAATTCTCCACTTTACACTTCCCGACACCCCTTAATATTATTACCACAGCCTTATATTATAAATATAAACACTATTATATTATTTTAAATTATTTTGTAATCCATACACCAAAAAAAAAAAAAAAAACAACTGAAA
>NW_027645188.1:0-1998 GCF_032717465.1 Coenobita brevimanus | reverse complement strand
GCAATAAAAATTACGAGTGCGTACGAACTTCCCACTTCCCCGCTGGTATTCTGTCATTTATTATTCATAAACACAATCACACTTTATATTCCTATTACTTTTATTTATATATATATATATATATATATATATATATATATATATATATATATATATATATATATATATATATATATATACACAGTATTTATCCATAAGTTTCCTTCAGTAATAGTAGTTTATTTTCACTCCAGGCAACTTTCTCGTTCAGTAAACTAGCATATAGACCAAAGCTTTGACTGTCATTACTCCAAGTATTTGTACTCATATTCTTATATTAGTAATTATTTACATTTCTATTTTATTTACACTATATTATACACTGTCACTTCCAGTAAGAAAGGGCTCCTTTCCCTAGGAGCCAGGATGAACTTAGGACACTGAAGCACTCGTAGTTTATCACCATTTTCTCCACTGGCTCATCACATGATTCACAAGAAAGATTGTAGTCACTGTCCATCACTATCATGGATAAATTAGCCAGTTCATGCTCCACAACAGTCATTTAGTCCTTTACCCCTTCCCACACGAGGTTTAGTAGGGGCAGAGGTCACAGGGCCCTCTAGAAGCGGCGGAAATAGAGGGGCGCTAGTGCTACGTGCTTTCATCTCAAGAAACAACACTGAGCTAAATGACGAGGTGGATGTGGGGCTGCCAAGGGTTGACAATATCAGCGAGGTGACAGCTGCTAATTTATATGGTGTGAAATGATTGGCAGGAAATTAGGTAGTTCCAGGTGAATGTAAATATCACTTAGGCTTCTCCCTTCCTTTCTTATATATATTTTTATTACGAGAATAGATTATACGGCGTATTTCAAGGGAAAATTACCAGGGAAAATTAACGAACAAGTGCACGTGGGGTGTTGCCAGGTGATAATTAGCCAACTCCAGGTGTATGGCACTATCAGTTACGTTATTTTTTTTAGGTATATATTATTTTGTATAAGAATAGGGCATAGGGCTTATTTCAATAGATGAAATCAGTGGAAAATTCCGGGGAAGATTTGCTTAGCGCAGCACGGCCGGGCAGGCGAGAGGAGAGGGTAATGGAGGGGAGGTAGGGAGGGGAGTCAAGAAGGGGGATAAATAGCTAAATTGTCAACAATGGATGGGAGTACAGATGACATTAGCAGTGCTGACTATTGTTGGACACTGGCAGTACTGATAGATGATAAAAACCACCACTTGAAAGCCTGGGGAGAATTCAAAATAATGCAGAATTGCAAAAGTGACGGCCCCCAGTATGATCCATTGTGACAGAGCGTCATGAAAGTGACGCCCTGCAGTTAAGGGATTAATCTTCTCAGCCTTTATCACATTCTGGGCTGACAACTCTTCAGCAAGAAGTGCATCATCGTAAATCAGCAATTCCTTAGCATACACAATGCCACGAGAATAATTCAATGAAGCATGGGGGGAACATGTAACAGATTGACCGGAAAGCATGGACAGAGACAGAATGGCTGCACTCTGAGAAGGGTAAGAAACCTCCACCAACAAACTGCCATCAGCCTGTGGAACCACTTTAGAGGTGGCACCACAAGCAGCAACAAGTTCTCAATGTGTGCGAAAAATATCGCACCTTCGAAGGTCCACACCAGCAGGGCCATGAACAATTATGAACTTGACAAAAAGTGCAGGAGGAGGAGCAACCAAGAAATTATCTGAATCTCGCTCATGGGGCCCCTGAGAGCCAGGAAAACTTCATGTCCCCTGCCTGCGACCCTTGTTTGGGAAACACTGGACTGGGGACGCAAGGCAGGGGAGGCCGAATCCCCCATGGAGCCACATGGAACCTGGAAGGGTTCCAGAGTGGCAATGAGTGAAGGTTGAGATGCGCTTAGGTCTGGGAGAGAGGCAGGTCGGGGCACATTATTCGTATCCATAAAAATAAACACAAAAACTTCATTCATCCCCTCCCACCCACCACGGAGCCCAACAAGGGGAGGCCATATGC